>NC_071268.1:12183493-12328493 GCF_023375685.1 Ictalurus furcatus | reverse complement strand
TTATCACACAATAGTGAAGGCTGTATTCGATGGCCTGATGTGGTATCTAGCTTGTTCATCAGGCAAACAGTTTGAATAGCTCATCGCTATTTGTATTTTATCGGTTTTGAATATCTGATAGTATACAACACTATGTATTTTATTGTGATAATTAGTTTGCATTTGATCTAATGTTTTACAGATATGTGTTCTTCCTGGACCCATGCAACTTAGACATAATTCAAAGGAAGATTAAATCTATGGCACTGTGTGTGTCACAGTGTCCTACTGAGGAGATGAAAACATACGAAGATCTACGAAGATTTGCCATGTGGAATAGTAAGTCCACGCTGCTTCGAAGTACTCTTGTCTTTAATGAGTAGCATTAGAATTCAGACATCTTTTTGATCATTTATTTACGATATCTCAGTGTATGTAGAGCAGAAATGATTCATCAGATTTTTTTTTTGTTGACAAAAAACCAAAGGTGTCCCCCTGTGATGTGTATGTAGGTCTTATCCAATGTGCTATTTATAAATTCCCTAAATGTTGAGAGGTAACAATGTTGCTTTTTATTGATCATTTCCAGTTCTCTTCTCTTGTTTTTTTTGTGTGTTTAGTGTTTATAAAGTAACCCTTGACTTCTTGATCCTATCAGTCCTTGATCTGAAAATTGAGCAAGCTCATTATTAAGGCTCTGTCAATTTCTCACTGTGCTTGAAAGAATTGACGAGTGAAGAAACAGGATGCCTGGAGAGCGAGGATACACAACTGCTTCTCTAGTGGAAGCTTTATATTGTAGCATGTGACTCACACCTATGGTATCATTTCTTCACCACTACATAAACGTAAAAAAAACAAATGTATTGGAAGAAAAATATATACACATAACGGTAGATTGGCTTTTCTAAAGAGAGAGTGAGTGTGTGTGTGTGTGTGTGTGTGTGTGTGTGTGTGTGTGTGCCCTGTGATAGGCTGGCATCCCACACAGAATGTATTCTTGCCTTGCAATCAGCATTCCCAGGATAAGCTCTGGATTGACCCCAACTCTGGCCAGGATAAAGTTGATGCTGAAAATGAACAACTGAATCAATTAAATAAAAACAAATAAATGGTGCAAACAAAAACCTTGGGTAAAAGTTGACTAAAATGTGCTTGGAATAAAACAGGCTTATTCATTTTGTAGTTGCACTGTGTTGCAGATGTGCAGTGAGAGAAGATACAGCTGTGCAACAAGCCAAAATGACAGTTTAATGAGCAAGGACTTCAGAAATCTTATTCTGCAGATATGTTTGGCCTCGATTCTTCTGTCCTTGCATTCCATCCTTTCATTCCTTCCTTGTGCCCTCAGAGGGAGGAACTAGAGGAATCAAAGCAAGGAACGAAAACAAGAATAGACAATTAAAGGAATGTGTAGCAGCTACAGACAAAAACAATTCCAGGAACCTTGACTACAATAATTTTCATCATGTGATGATAAACTACTAATTTATACAGAACAATGCATCTTTTCCAGTAACCTGTAGAAAAAGGCTTGCAGATTAGATTGACAGGCATGCTGTGTTCTGTGAAACCTCAAAATGCTGTTTAGTAAGTAATAATTAAAAAGCACTGCCTCATATTCTTACTCATCATTGTGTTTTATACAAAAAGTGGGAAGAACTGAGCCCTCGAAAAATACTGTAGCCAAGTCAAGTAACATATGAAAAAAAACAAAAACCCTTGCTGTAGTTCAGAGACTCTACTTTACTAACCATGAACCAGTGCAGCTTCTGTTGCAGATTATCTCTTTATCTGTTGGATGATTTGTTGAGCAAATCATCCAGCACAGGCTTACAGAAAAAAACATCCATGTGCAACTTATTTGCAGCACCTTTTATATGTTGAATTTCAACATGCAAAGCAACGTATCAAACTTGAATGCTCTATGAGGTTTTTTTTTTTAAACCAAGCTAACCTCTAGCACTATGCTATTTGAATAAGAATGTAATGTAATAAATAATTTGACCTATATATTTTTTTAACATAATGATAATTGGATACATCATGCGTAAAGTTTGTGCTTTTCACGACACAATGGACGACTTCTACTGTTATACAGTAACGTTGGTATTTTCAAAATGTAGCAAGTCTATGTATTCTAAGTAGCCTAAAGAATTTACAGGATAAAGACTATGTGCATTGTGAAAATATCTTGTAAATATCCTGTGAAAAAGTTACAGTACAGCGTTACCATGCGACACGTAGTAGAAGGTCGGTAATGCATAAAATATCTGATCATTGTAGTAACTCCTTCATAATAAACCCCAACTTTTGAGAAATGTGGCCTTCAGATACAGCAATTCATATAGCAGGAGCACCTGAACCAATTTAACTCTTTAATATCCAAGCTCAGCTATTACTCAGTTATTAAGTAATTACAATCCAATAAGTACAGTGTTTAGGAAAAACTATTAGGAAATGGCAGTGTTTACAAGGTTAAATAAGATATAAATAAATAAATGAGTGTATAAAATGTTGCGATTGGCTTGCCTTAATGTTGGTCTTATGTAGGCTTAATGTAGGTGCCTTTCAAACAACATAAAATGTGATATTTTTATTCATAAGCAATAAAATCCACTATTGATTTTTGGTGTAGTGTTTATGCAATGTTGGGGTGGTCTGATAAACAGAAAACAAGAAATAAGACAGTTTAGGTTTTGTTATTTGTTGACCAGGTAACAAAAGAATGCCAAAAATATTGGTCCAAAAACCACGGTCCTTATGGAGACTGGGATTTATACTGTTGCAGTGATCATTTTAAATGCTATCAGAACATACATTTTGGCTGTAGCACCCACTAGACGGACCTGTAATGGATCCCTGTGAGGCATCTTTTATTTCTGGGAAAGAAAAATCTGATTAATCATTCCCAGGCTTCACACAGTAAAGTAAATTGATTTGTTTGAATGCATATGCTACCAGCCAGATAGGACTGATGAAAGAACCCTTAATAAACAAAAAAAAAAAGCATGATAATGTGCTGAATCTTTGCTTATGTCATGGAAGTTGACTATTATCAACTACATCACTGTTTCTAATGACAGGAATCAAGGTTGGCTAGGCACTTTATTTTTCATTTGCAAAATAAAAAAATCATTTTTAATTTACATTTGAATTCATATTTTGTTGATCAGTTTTTCATGAGTGCAGATTCCAGTATGCTTAAAGGTGAGCACCTCAATAGGAACATGTTCGATATATGGACAATGAATAGGGTGTTCCTTGGAGAACAGCCTACGTTTAGTTACTGGACAAGGACAGTAAAGCTATTTGTCATCACAGATGCCACCATGATGTCATGGCAATGAAGTCGTTGAGCATCAATTCATTCTCTGTTCAGACAAAGGCTTTTCTCATGAGCACACTGGTGACCTGAACATGCCATCTTCCTTTACACTGTATCTCCATTCACAAGCTCTTAGGAATAAACACACGTACATGCACTCACATGCGAAAACTGGACGTAAAGTTTAGACACACACACACGCACACACACACACACACACACACACAAAAGTGTGCTGAGGATAACAAAGAGTCTATTGACTCCCTGTGCTGCAGGGAGTCTGTTGTTTACAGTTCAGTGCTTTGCTGTTGTGTGTCTACTCTACTGTCTGACACGTGCCTTCTAGCACCAAGAGGTATATAATTAACATGTTTGTTTCTGTGTGCTTATCATATGCATGGCTTTTAACCCATTAAAATGCCAGACTATTGTTCTGTTATAATTCTTCAGCATATTATGCCGTAACTCTATTGAATCTTTTCAGAAACTGCAGTAAAAATCATTAGGAAAAGAATGTAGTTCCGAGAGGGAGGAGTGTAGGCCTGGACCTGATTTATGTATGGCAAAAATCACATATCGTAAAATAATTTTATGGTTATGAGTCGAGGTCAGCTGCATTATAATGTGTGATGTGATGTGCTCCCTGCTGACCGATGTATTGCCACTGTGACCAAAGAGAGTCGAACACAAAGTTCTGGCAAGGTCAGAATTTTTTTAAATTAAAATCTCAGTGTAGCCACTGTTATGATGCTCATCTAAAAGCCACCAATAGGAGGATTGAGAAATGAAACATGATAATGGACAGAAAAACCCTTATTACCTCAAGCACACTTTAAATATTTTTTCTGTTTACGCAACCACATTTTCTGCCTGAGTTTGAGGGGTTTTCCCCAACATTTCCACATTTGCTCATATCAGTTATCAGTATAAAAAATTTGGTTTCAAGGATTGTTTTCTGGACTGGGATGAAATTCCCATGTTCATTATTGTGTAGAGCATCACAAGATCACTCATGTCTTCGAAGGGTTGCTCAAAGCCACTATAGTCGTTTGGTTACATCTTAAATGATCCCTCTAAGGTAACAACGTCCTAGTGCCTGATTTGTCATTTCTGGGAAAGCAGGTTTCAGTTCAGTTCTGTTTCAGTCCTAATCGTTTTTAGGTTCCTTTTGCACTTGATTTCACAGTCTTTATAACGTTCCTTGGGCTTTCCTTTTCCATTCTCAGACTCAGAGCTCTGCTCCTATGAGCTGGCTGCCCATAGGTACCCAAGCCTTCCAGAGCGCTTTGACAAATGTCCTAAACTTCCAGTTCCACAAAGGTAAGAGTCTCAAGCGTTTAGTCTAACAGCATCCAGCTTTCTCCCTTGCTTACGCTGCGTTTTGCTTTCTTCTCTCTGCAGTAAAGCTCTGCCGGTGTTTAACCGCTGCACGCCCGTGGACATTTCCTGCTATTCTAAGTTTGCAGAGGCAGTGGTGACGTTTGTCAGTGATAACACCATACTCCACAGGCTGATCGCTGGGGTGGTGGCCAGTAAAGAGATCATTGCGGGGCTTTGCCTGCTAGCGCTGGGTAACTGCCTTCTTTGTCTTTCCGAGTGAGATTCAGAATTAGTGAGAGGGACAAACAGGAACTGGACTAGGCAACATAGTGTAACAATATCATACACCTTTATATATATATATAATAAGGTGTATGATGTTTCACTGTGTTAGGTAGTCCAGTTCCTGTTGTGTGTGTGTGTGTGTGTGTGTGTGTATGTATGTATATATATATATATATATATATATATATATATATATATATATATATATATATATAAAATCTATATATAACATGGATGAATTGTAAGGCAGCAGTAAGTGCGAAGGGAACAAGCCAGTGCAAAGTGTTTGTAAAACAATCACACAAGTCACAGTAATTATTATTATTTTTTTAATGAACATCTAATAATTGTCTTATCTGTTAACTTTTATAATATAAACATAACTGAAGTGTAATAGTACCCTCTAGCACCCTTAAGGCCTCGTGAACACTTGAAGGTTCTGTGTAGAACCCTACAGCAGGATGTTTCTCTTTCATAGAGGCTTCCTTGTAAAATCTTTTTAGAAGACTAAAACCCTTAAATTGCCAAAGGAATCCAAATCCATTTTCTAAGTATCCACAGTCATTTATCAACACTGGACACATAAGCAAGTTAGATTTATTTTTGCCCTTTAGACTGCAAAAATGCCAGGAGGAATCAATATTAATTGACACAAATAATAACATTAACAATGCAATAATAACACGAGTTTTTATTTATTGATCAGCAGTTCGGCGACAGGAAAAAACTGGTTTAAAACTAGTGTACAATATCCAGCATTTATTTTCTTATTGTCTTTTTGTTCTAACCTCCAGATGCCATTAACCGTATTTGCAGCACTTCAGCTCTGTCCATTGGCCCAATTTGTGCGTTGTTGGTCAGTTTAGCAGCTCACGTCTAAAAAAACGAATGTTGCCTGCAGTTGAGTCGATTCAGGGTCAAATCACTTTCTCAGTACAATCAAGCTAGAATTGGCTTGGAAGCAGTGTGCTGGGTGTTTGTAAGAGGCACCAGCTTTCTGTAGTGGTTATATATAGACCATAAGCTGAAATGGTGGCTACAGATTTAAAGGAAGCAACAGAAACAAATGAAGAGGCAAGTAGTCTTGGAGTGATTGTTTTAGTCCATTGAACAAAAAGGAATCTATTATAGTAAAAAGTATGTTAAAAATTTATATATATATATATAAGGCAGTATAATAATGCAGCATGCTAGTACACCAGGTAGCGTGGCTACCTTATAGCTCCAGGGTTCATGGTTTGTTTGTGAGATCCGGTTACAGTCTGTGTTGGGTTTCTCATGTTCTCCTTGTGGGGTATCTGTGGGTTCTTCAGCTTCCTCCTACCTTCTAAAAACATACAGATAATTGAGTTGGCTACACTAAAATCGGACTGGTATGCCATCCAGGCTGTATTCCTGCCTCATGCCCAGTGGTCCTAGGATAGGCTCCGGATACACTGCTACTCTGACCAGTATAAAGAATGAATAAATAATATATGGTTCTGTACTAAAGGCACGTTCACACATACAGCAATTTTATCACTGCAAATCGCCAGTCACTGTACTATAAAGTCGCCAGTAGGCGCTCCTACTACTGGTTGCCATAGTAACATTTATCAGTGGGTGGTGCAACTAGCATTCCACATTTGACAACAAACCCGTTTTCTTGCTGCTAAAATTAAACATTCTGGGGGGAGAGGATTTGTATATAAAATTCCCCAGTGTGCGTCAGGATATGCATCATATCTACTAGATGAATGAGAAGCAGTGTGTGCTCTTTGCCATTGTGGCTATCTATCTGCAGAAAAGCGCAAGCTCCAGACTGCCTGGGCCCATGAAACAATTTGGACTCTCAGGCAGCATGCCAGATCACGGATCACATGCGCCCTACTGTCTTCACCTCCACTGGTAGTCTCTGCAGCAAGTCGCTCCAAATTTGCATAAAGTTAAGCTTTTCTCAGCTCCGCTGGACACGCCCACATCTATTCACCAAGGTTGCTGTCACTCATATTAAAGGAAGTCGCCACTTCTCACTGAAAATAAATGGTCTCCGGTCACTTTGTCGCTGCGAGTCACTTTATGTGTAAACTTACCTTAAATCTTCTCATCAAAATGTTTTAGAATTGGAGGCCAAGTTACTACATAGTTCAAAGAGAATAATATGATAATGATGGCTTACCAATTTGATTATATGAAGGAATTGTTTAATACTGAACACAATGTTTCCAGATTACATATACTTTTATATGGAAACATGATTGCGGATTTTATTCAGAATTGCATTTATGTGAGTTTTGTAATATTTTGTGGCAGACCTAATAGTACTTTAAGAACATGTATTGAGTCCAAAAGTGGGGAATAGACCTTATGTGTGTCATTTTTGCGGAGAGTGTGTTGGCAGACGGCAGTGTCCTCTTCAGTTTGTTGTGGGTGGTTTGTCCAGCAGAATGTATGAGACAAAAACCTTAACACCAGTGCAAGTGGTTTAG
This sequence comes from Ictalurus furcatus, assembly GCF_023375685.1. NCBI lineage: Eukaryota > Metazoa > Chordata > Actinopteri > Siluriformes > Ictaluridae > Ictalurus > Ictalurus furcatus. The sequence continues at coordinate 12,321,113 of NC_071268.1, read as the reverse complement.
AATTTAGACAGGCCCAGTCATTTTAGCCTTGTGTACATTTTGAGTGTTTAGTTTGAGTCAGCATTAAGGCCAGTTTTCAGTTCATTGTGTGGTATTATTTGTCATTTGTCACTTTAGAATGTTAAATAGGATTAAGCCTTAAAATAGATGTGTCAGTCTGCCAAAAACCTGTTGGATGTCGCTGTGCTGGCAAACAGACAAAAGTGATGAAAAATCGGATTTTGTCCAAAATAAGGATTTTCTGCCAATAGCATACTTTGACACCTCACCTTTAAGAAAGCAAATATTTTTCACCAAAGTGATGTGGAAATGTTTTTAATCTTTCCTTGGCTATATTTCTGTAAAGATCATGATGGGTAAGGAGCCAGTTTAACAATACAGCGGTAAAAACATTCAGTCTGCCTAAAGATGTCTAAAACCTCACTAGATATGGTTACTATTCTCAAACAGTGAATGTCAGGCTTTGATAATTTTTTGGATAGTTAGCTGCCATAGCAAAATGAATGTAAGCCTAATCAGTTCAGTTTGTAATCAGATACTGATTGTAAACATGTCTCAGATACTCCTGTGCTGCAGTGGGTATGCAATCTTGAATTGTAGTTCCTCTCCTTTCAAATTTGGGGTAAAGAGACTTAAAAATGCTAACTTTAATTTTAGTTCACATGCACAGTTTCAGTTCAGTATAGTTTTTAGAATTATATACAGAAGAAAATGTGAAAATTTCACCATATGAATGGTTTTCCAGGCCACCGCATGCCAACCTTTGATATACAAATGGATTTGACAAATTTGTTCTTTGTCTGTGTGTATCATTGACATATTTCTGTAGTGATGAAACCAGAAAGCAGTTTTTGATTAAATGAGGGCTGTGATTATTTTGTCCACAGCTTAGGTCTAATAAGCTTGTTTTGTGGTGTTTCTATGAATATCTCTGTCTAACATGCATGTGTGTGGGATGTGCATGCTTCCAGTGCTCTCCATGATCCTGATGGTGATTATTCGCTACATCTCTGCAGTCCTGGTTTGGATTCTCACTGTTCTTGTGGTGCTGGGCTCACTAGGCAAGTTTGCTTTCTTTTTTTGTTTACCCTCCTTTTTTTCTGATTGGAACTCTTCCTAACTGGAAAGTATATGTTTGGGAACATGTACACTTGTAGCAGTTCTTGTTTACTTCTCAAATTCTTGTCTGTTGAAATCAGCTATGGGTATTTCTTAATATCTGTGGGAGTTGTTGTAAACCTGGTATGATATTTCAGGAGCTCATGTGTGAATATATGAAGGTGTGCTGTGTGTTTGTAGGAGGGACCAGCTTTCTGTGGTGGTTATATATAGACCACAGGCTGACGATGAACGAGACTCTGGCTACAGATTTAAAGGAAGCAACAGAAACAAATGGAGAAACCGTGGCTTCCAAAGACCACATGCGAGGACTACTGGTCTACGCTACCTCAGCAACTGTGTTCACAGTGAGTCAGAGGGAGAGAGAGAGATACATAAAGAGAACCAGAAAGAAAGAGTGTGCAAGAGAAATATAGAGAGTGCGGGGGGGGGGGGGGGGGGTAGAAAGAGAGAGAGAGAGAGAGAGACAGACAAGCAGAGACAGACAGAAGTGAGAGAAACCGAGTGAGATTTGAAAAAATATAGAGTGCATAAGAGAGGGGGAGAGAGAGCAAGAGACAGAGACAGGGAGAAACAGACAGACAGAAGTGAGAGAGTGAGATTTGGAGAAATATAGATAGTGCCTGAGAGAGAGAGACAGGGACAGAGAGACAGAAGTGAGAGAAACAGAGTGAGATTTGAAAAAATATAGAGAGTGCATGAGAGAGGGAGCGAGAGAGAGAGAAAGAGAAATAGAGAGACAAAGAAAGAGAGAGATAGACAGACAAGCAGAGATAGAGAGACAAGCAGAGATAGACAGAGAGAGACAGAGAAATAGAGCGAGAGAGAGAGACAAGCAGAGACAGGGAGAGAGGGAAATAGAGAGACAAAGAAAGAGAGATAAACAGACAAGCAGATATAGAGAGACAAGGAGAGATAGACAGAGCGACAGAGAAAGAGAAATAGAGCGAGAGAGAGAGACTGCCATTGTAAATAATGTACACAGAGTGTGCACACAGCATCCATGCAGGCATCAAATAGCAAAGCAGTCTTTAAATTCTTAGTGGCAAATCTCATTCTGACTTTAATATTTAGCATCTAATCCCCTCTTTTTTTCAGGTGATCTTGCTGTTGCTGATGCTGTTCATGAGGAAGCGAGTGGCTCTAACCATTGCTCTGTTCCACGTGGCCGGGAAGGTTTTCATTCACCTGCCGCTGCTGGTGCTGCAGCCTTTCTGCACCTTTCTCGCCCTCTTCCTCTTCTGGGTCTACTGGATCCTAGTACTCCTCTTCCTCGGAACCACTGGTGAATAATCCTGTCACCACTAATCAGGATTATCTGATAGACCTGATCTGAGCTGATTCCCACTAACTGTCAAATTTCAGATCATATATTTGCATATAAACATACAGTATACAGTCAGACAAGCAGGACACCTCAGCAAACCTGTTTGCTGTGGATTATTACACTGCTATTAAGAGTGGCATAAAATCAACAGAAAAACCGTTTAAATAGTTAGTTATTTTTATGAAAATTACACATCATCTGAAATGCCATTATAGTGGCAGGCATGCTGCTGAGTTTAGCTTTATCAAGAGCCGCCATTAGAAAAGATATCATTCCATTTTCTAGGTTATTTTGACTGCCAAAGAAATTTAATTACACAGTGCACACACTAGCCCAATCTCGCCTGGGGTGGAGACAACATTTGTTAACCTTTACAAATCCTGATGATTGCAGCCTTTTTGTGGGCAACTAAAGCTCTTATCTGACATTTAAAATTTTGATATTTCCACAGGGCATTTGATTCTTCATTTGGGTTAAAAAATTGTTAGAAAATCATCACATATCCCCTTATAACAAATTCAATTAAGTTCTAACTGCAATCTTCCATTATTTTGGGATGTACAGATGTGACGTTGTAAAGGCTTAACCCTATATAAGGTTTTTTTTTTTCACAGGTTTTATATTTTTTCATATTTTCAAATATCTAATCACAGGGAATCCAGAGAAGAATGAACAGACAGGCCTGACTGAGTTCAGACTGAGTGGCCCGCTGCAGTACCTCATCTGGTACCATGCCGTGGGTCTCATCTGGATAAGTGAGTTCATCCTGGCCTGTCAGCAGATGACTGTGGCTGGAGCTGTGGTCACATACTACTTTACCAGGTCTGTTGGTATCAGTTAGAGCTCTGTGTTTTGCACCTGCACAGACCTGTCAAATATTACACTTTTTTTTTGTTAACAGCTGTTTAAGTTTTCAATTCAACATAATGAAGAACAACAGTACAGAACAAAGAGAAACCAAACAAGACAAGATTTGTCTTGTTTTTTTTTTTACCACTGTGAAGGCAGCCAACAATAAAACTCGTTGTCGAATGGACAAGGCAAGGTCCCAAAAAGCATTCTGGAAGAAGAGGCATGGAGTGAAACTAAATCCCCACCCAGCAAATGTAGCAAGTCCTGTGATAACCGTTACCAAAAAGGCAAAACAGAAAGACAGTCCCAGTAGAAGTGCAGATACCTGCCCAGAGACACTTGAGAACATATATTGCACTCAGGAGAGGATGACAAATTCATGTAAAATGATCAAATAAACACTATATAGCAGTTTCCAGTGGATTTTTTTGGTGATTCAACTTGATTAAACTGCTTCAAATCAAATAATTTGCATTGAGGTTGTCACGTAACGGAGGCTGAGACGGAAGCAAGTGCAGGTAAGGCAGTTTAATGAGAAGACAGATCTCAGACAGAAGGGTTAGGCAGAAATCAATAACCATAGACAGGCAAGGGTCAAAAGATCATGCAAACATTCCAAACTAGGCAAGGCAGAGAATCAAAGTCGAGGGAATAACAAAATCAGAAAAGCAGAGCATCGTCATGATATAAAAGCTTAGTAAACAACAGCGACAAGTCAACTGAGCATAATACTTCACAATGGTGCTCTGTGTGTGAGAGCGAGAGTCTCTTAAGTAGTGTGGTGTGTTTGAGAACAGGTGTGTGTGATTAGTCCTCATTAGGAAGTGAAGTGTCTTTGTGTTCCATTGGGAGTTGTAGTTGTCGGCCATGTTTGTAGTTCGTGGTGCATTCTGGGAAATGGAGTTGCTGGTTTGCCGAGATACTGCACTTTTTCGCTTGTCAAGTTTGACATGCGTTTTGTATAAAAGGACTATATCAGAAATGTTCTGTATTATTTTGTATTTTTATTTTTACCGTTTACTCTGTTTTTACCTCTGCTCCCTTCCATGGGACTATACATTATTCTTCTTTAATGTTGGCAGGTTTACATCTACAAGCACTTTTGGTTGTGCATGAGACATTTTTTCATCTGTTCTTACCCACTTGATATTTTGCTGCTCATGTACATGCCTGCAGTGCCATGGGCAGAGCGGCACTACAGGGGCTGTGACATTTGAAACTTTTCCGGCACAGTGGTATTTTCTAACCCACTTTGCATTTTGGTATTATGCTGACTTCAAGCAAAGCCTTAAATGTCCTGTTCTATTTCTTACAACCTAGTTTCAAGGTTGTACACTTGTAATATCTGCACATATAAATAGACTACTTCAGCCAATTTCTAAATAAACACAATTGAATTATTCATCATTAACAAATAATAGGAAACCATTCAGTTGCTACTAAATCACACTGTTGAAGGGTTAATACACAGAACATTATGTAGGATTAATAGACTTTAACAAAACAAACTATCAGACTCTCAAAAGTTAGAAAATTGTGGAGATGGGTAATTAGCTGATATGAGTGTGTTGTAGAGGTTCACACATGTGAGTGAATTTCCACTAAAGCACACGTGAGGAGGTTAAAAAAAAAAAAAAAAGAAGCATTTTCTCTCAAGCAGCTGGTTATTCTACCACTACAATATTGATGTGAAATCTATCACTGAAATCTAAAAATGTATTTTTGGATCTCCCTGGATTTCATATTTAATGACAGGAGGATGATTTGATTGGACACAACCTAACCATCCTACACATCACACAACCTAAGCATCTGGATAAAATATTAATTCTTGCACCACTCCTTCTTCCAATTGTGACAATTGGAAGTGCCATTCTGTGTCAGTGCTTATGGAAATACCAAATATATCTCTACCACAAACACACACACTAACGCCATGATCTTACACCTTTTAAAGTGTATTTCTGTTTGCATTATGATCATGAGGGTATGTTGTTAGTCTTTAAAGCAGTCAGGGGTGTAACAATTAAAAAGGTAACAATAAACAAAAAATTCAGCTCCAAAGGTTTTTTGTAAATTCTGGTTGAAAATATGGCATTTATTTTCATAGATTCTTTCTGGAACATTCAGATTCAGACTAACTTACAGCAGGTACAGGTACAGCCAGCTGAGTCTCGATGGATTATGTTCAGTTTCCTTGGTGAGCGCTTATATTCAGAACATTTGTTTAATGGTTCAACATAAAATCAAACTACCCTCTTCAGTGAGAGGTGAGAACAATAGATGAACTTATTTAATAACCTGAATAAATTAATCTGCAATTCAGTAACATCCCGACTCTTTGTAGGGACAAGAACAAGCTCCCTATGACGCCCATCCTGTCATCAGTGTTTCGTTTGATCCGTTACCACCTGGGCACCGTGGCCAAGGGCTCCTTCATTATCACCCTGGTCAAGATTCCGCGCCTCATCCTCATCTACATCCGTAATCAGCTCAAAGGAAAGGTCAGCCCACAGCAGTCTGCACTCAGCTGTCTACAGAATATATTCTGGAATAATAACAAATTATGCATCTAGACTGTGTGGATTTTGTAGATTGTACATTTCATGTGTGAGCACTTTTTCTCTTTTATATTTTTCCTTTTAAAAACTTTTTAATATATTCAGAGACACCAAGCTAAAACAAACTTACAAGTGTTGTAAGTTCAGTCTTTTAAGGGCAGGTTCTCTGTATTCAGTGTGGTGCTACACAGCTGTTCGTTCAGTTTATTAAAATTACCTAAGTGTAATTCACTCTTCTGAAGAAGTGTCCGAAAAAGGGTTTTTAAATAGAGTCTAGAATAGACAATGCGGACTAAAGAGCAGATCAGTTAATATGATGCCACATAAAAGCAAGTGACAACTTTAAAAAAAATTAAATTAAAAAGATGAATACAATGATATTTGATTGAGAAGATCGAATAGTAGTCTAGTGTATTTTCAATATATTGCTGTGTGAATAGTCCTAGTTATCATTAATCTATGATCACATTAATTATGGCTTCCACCCTCATTATTCAGTAACACTCATTATTAAATAACACTTCCCAGCACTAGCACATCCTGTTATTTAGCATTTTATTTTCTTTATATCATGCACTGATTGTTAATTGTGCGCCAACATAATGAAACTATCGGAAATCATTGACTACGTTTACATGGACAGCAATAATATAATTATTGACCTTATTCTGAATAAGACAATATTGTGATTGATGTGTTTACATGAGTCGCTTTTAGACTATTCCTTTCATGTTCCCGTTTTACATGTTATAGAACATAGATCGATTAATGGCGCATGTCATTACGTCCCCCACGCCACGCAGTCCGACGTTCCCTCCAGAATTTCACGTATCAACATACAGTTGGTCTTCGTTATGGTACCGTATACAGTTTTGGGTGTTTTTATTTTTAATTTTATGAAAGCTTCAAGTGCAGTTTATTGTTTGTCATGCTATACATGCAAATAGGCATCTGCTTGAAACTGTGGGCTGCGTCCGAAACCACGTCCTTACCCACTTTCAGAGCTGAAATACACGTATAGGTTTCGGATGCAGCCGTGCTCTCTTGTTTGCCGTCAATTGGTTGAACACTGCCGTGTGTGTACGTGTCCTGTCGCAAAATGCGGTGAAAACTCCCACATGACGTTAATAGTGTGATTTTAAAATGTGTACATGTCTATAATGCACTTCAATAATGCGACAAAAATAGGAATACTCCACGTCTTAATTCGATTTGTGTTTACTTCGAGTATGACTAGCCGGATTAAGGTCATCAATAATTGCTGTTTACATGGTAGTTTTTTAATCAGAGTATCGTCTTAATATCGGATTATTGTTGTCCATGTAAACGTACTGAATTGTTATGTGCGTGTGGGATATAATCTATTTTATAACACTTTTAATTTGCTATTTTTTATTGTCCAATTAATAAAATAATGCCAATATTTTTGTTGATTTGATGTGCTCGCCTGTAAAGAAAACATGGTTTGAAGGATAAGCTGTCTAAGCACTCATCTGCTGTACTTACTGCTCACTTTAATTTAATTTATAAATTTATTCATGAAGATTTGATGCTCTGGATATGCAGTGTCTCTGATTAACATGTCCTTCATGTGAAAAAGTTTGTACTTTCAGTAGACCAGAACCCTTTCTTGCAGTACAGTGGCATTCCATTATGCCGGTGGTATGGAAATTGACTGATTGGACATTGTCAATCAGTATAAACAAATTAATTATTTTATCGCCGCAAGTCTGCTATAAGATTAATCAGGGCACTGTTTGGTTTCTGTGTGTGGAGTACCGTGACTCAGTGTTTAGCTGCTGGTGAGCAGGGTGATGGGAAATGGGAGGGGTGTGAGCCCCCTGCTGGTCAAACAATTCATACCTATCCAGAATAACATTGGTACAGAGATAAAATGGACAGCAGCTAAAGCATTTTTTTTGAACGGTAAAACACAGTATAGAATAGGGATGGGCAATATCATATAGTTTGCGATATACTTGTAGAAATTCTCCCCACGATAAGAATTAGTCTTCTCGCGATAATAACCATAAAGTGTAATTGATGATGTATTTCTGTGTGCGACGGTATGCAACCCATTCGCAGCTCACGTGCAGAGCGAAAACGAGTACGGCGGAAGGTGGACGTGAAGCTGAGGAGGAGTTTAAATGAGGAGCTACCTCTACAATGTGGAACTGGTTTGGTTACAGTAAATCAGTTTTACTTTTAGATCAGTGGTTCTCAACATGGGGGCAGAGATCAGAAGAGGGGTGCAAATTGGTTTCAAGAAAAAAAAACACAGACAGGGCATAATTTGGGTACTCTGTATTTTATTACTTTTCAAATAGAATATGCATAAATGAAAAACCCCACGTTCCCTCTCCCTCTGTATTTTCTTTTTGCTGGGGAGAGGCGGAGCTTACCCTGTCTTTTATCTAGCTGTCAGTGCAGACCAGTGTAGCCAACTTAGCGACTTTTTAGGCCCTTTTAGTGACTTTTAAAAAAATTTTTGCAAAAAAAGAGGGCCTAGCGACAAATCTAGCGACTTTTTGGACAAACCTTAGCGACTTTCCAAATGTCGCCAGTACTGTCCTGCAAGCGCGAGGTCTTGCTTTCCCACTGCACTCTCACCTCTCATTGCGTCTGCTCTATTCAGTGAGTGTCTGAGAGCTGGAGATTTAACAATGTCATGGATAACGAGACGCGCCCTTCGTCCCAATTTACATCATTCATATGAGAATGTTTTAGAATGCAAGTCAAATGGAATGCAACGTGTTTTACATGTAAAATAGTACACGTTATTACAGCCTAGTTCTCTTGTTCGAAGTAGTTATAGTGTTCAGAAACATTTTTGATCATTCATGTTACCTGTCCGTTATGTAGTTTTATAAAAGTCATAAATGTTATGAAAAATCATAAAAGTTATGAAAAGTAATTTAAAAAGTACAGAAGCAAAAATAAATCTATCCCCCATGATAGGGGAGCCTTAGTGGCTTTAGTTACAAAAGGTTGAGAACCTCTATTTTAGATCAATGTTTGTATTTCTGAGGCTCTCAAGATTTTTGTAGCCAAAAACGGTGGTGCATGGTACTATATTTATATCGTCACTGATATCGGTATCGCAATAAATACCAGAAAATATTGTGATATAGAAGTCCATATTGCTCATCCCTAGTATACAACTGGCACAATAAAATTATAACATTTAAACCTAGTAGGTTCACTAATAAATCCTAAGCACATCTGTAACTCAACTCCGAATACGCCACTAGAATATGCCCTAGACTGATATATGGTATGCCAACATAAGTGAATAATTAGTACTTCTATAAGATGGTGAAAGAAAGTGTGAGTATGAGCATTGGGATTTCTACTAAGTCTGTTTTTCCCCTCTAGGAGAACGCATGCGCACGCTGTATGCTAAAGGCGTGTATTTGTTGCCTGTGGTGTCTGGAGAAGTGCCTCAATTATCTAAATCAGGTACTGTGATGAAATATCTACCAGTACCACACCATGGGTAGTGTTTGTTCAGCAAGGAATGTGTGTTTTGCATGAATTCCTACTACACTCTCAGGCTTGGTTGGACAGTAGAGTGATATTTAAAAACAAGTATAGGTCTTTTGATACCAAAAACCAGTATCACCACCGGTATCTCCAGTATATGAGTTCCAGAGTTCCTGTCTGTTTTAATTAAATTAAATTTTATTTTATTTGCATAGTATATTAAAAATAGACATTGGTTTTAACCCACTATTTCTACTGACTGGCGAAAAATGCTCACAAGTTTATCCCACTTCCTGAACCATGCTTTGTGACACACAAGGAAATCTGTGTGACTTCCTTTGATAGGTGATGTTTTTTTATTGCCTTACTCTGTTTTATTTCACATGTTCTACACATGCCTCAGAGCCAACATCTGACAAGCTTGTTTAAGTGAAATTCAGATGAACAACCTATTGACATGTATAATAAGGCACTGCTATTGGTGTATGTGACAATTTGTTTTTGTCTGGCATTGAGCTTGTTATATAATGTTTACACATATTAGTCATTTCCTGTCTCATGTCTAGTTTAGATATTGAGTCTAAGGCAAGTTTAAGGCGTTTTCATGCTCTCTCTGTCCACCTCGTGCGCAGAACGCATACGCGGCGACGGCCATCAACAGCACCAGTTTCTGCACGTCGGCACGTGATGCATTTGTGATCCTGGTGGAAAATGCTCTGAGGGTTGCAGCCATCAACACCGTGGGAGACTTTGTGCTTTTCCTGGGCAAGGTAAAAGACTCTGGGACCTTAAAATTATATCACAACTCACCTTGAAACTGACTCAATTTTAACCAGAGAGATTTGCATTACTAATCTAATTTATTTGTTATTGTATGAAGGTTGATTATCCTATAATAAATAACTTGTGTGTGTTTGTGTATAGGTCCTGATCATGACGTGTACAGCATTTGCGGGGGTGCTGGCGCTGAACTATCAGAGGGACTACACGGAGTGGGTGCTGCCACTCATCATCGTGTGCCTGTTCGCCTTTCTGGTAGCCCACTGCTTCCTGTCCATCTTCGAGATCGTGGTGGACGTGCTGTTTCTCTGCTTCGCCATCGACACCAAATACAACGACGGCACACCTAGCAAGGAATTCTATATGGACAAAGCCCTTATGGTGAGTCTTTCATGGAATTCTGCTATCATCAGTGGTTATCTCTAGCAGACTGACCTAAACCTTGCTTTATTGAGCTCCAAACTAAAACCATATTTCTACCATATTTCAATACCTACTGTCCCGAACATTCACAAAAGGATTATTTATAGAGCTGCCACTCCATATAGCACACGCAGAATATGCACTGTGCATGGGCAAGGATATTGCTGCCGGGGTCTCCAAAAATGAATCATTTAAATAATTCTTTTAAATATTAAATTGTATGTTGATTCTAGTTGTGTGTCCTTTGCAGGAGTTTGTGGAGAACAGCCGGCGGTCGGTGGCGCCGGCAGAGCGGGGACGGAGCAGCAAGCGGTCTCGTGCTCGTGAGGAGGCGGGGCTGACTGAGATGAAAGCCATGGTGAGTGTGAGCGTGACACCGGCAGACTGTGAGTGGGAGGTCCTACAGGAGTTCCTACTCTACTACCTGCTACTTTGTGTGTTGGTGGACTGGGTGCTGTCTGAGTACATGCTCATCATATGCTTCAGTCAAGACTTCATCATCTTCATTTGTGTGTGTCTACCTATTCTCACACTCTTCCTGCTGCTCACACTGCTTCAGAACACACCCAGCATGGCCACATGCTGACTAACACTCGCTATCGACATTACTATCTTTATTTGTCCTTCAATCCTTTCTTCGTTCTATACTCACAGAGTCTTTTTTTTCCATGCATGAACTCTTTATTTTGCTGTTGTCCTTCTTGCCTGTGTTGTTATTTTGTTTTTGTTTTTTTAATTTCTGGCTGTCTTGTATCCAAAGTGCCCTTGTGTAAATAGTATTTTTTTTTCTCTGTGGCCTTATAGTCACCATGTTGCTTTTGGAGGAGAGGATTTTGAGCTCGACCATGCAGGGGATGGAACTGGCAGGCAGGAAAATGAGCCGCAGTCAGCAGGAGGAAAGAGGGAGGGAGGGAGGGTTTATAAGCTTGAGCAGCGTACACACTCTCCACCAAAATGCTGGCTCTGAGTCACGTTCCAGCCCCATGGGTGCTGTCATTAAGTGGCGGCGCACACTTGGTTCTGCATTATTTGCTACTGAATTAAGGTACTCTTTGGGATGTTTTTTTTTGTTTTGTTTTGTTTGGATTTTTCAGGATTCAGGATATACGATTGGCTGTGATAAGCTTCTCTAGTGACGTGTGAGAATGTTGATATTTCTTTGAGTAATATTCAGGTGGAGGATTACAAACAAATTGAATCTTTTAGTGGTATTCTTTGGACCACTAAAGTCTCAAGACAGTCTGGTTTTCCACTATTGCTTGTCCCAGCATGTCCTCTCATTTCTCTCTAACATTCATACCTGCACTCATCCTTCAGGTTTTTCTCATTTTGTGGCATTATGAGTCTTTTTGTGGCAGGTATTTTTTTATCCCTGTTGTTTGTAATAAAAATGTAATCACTGTTTTCCTCTTAGGCGCCTGGAACAAGCTCAGCTTGACCAAAAGCCGACCATGGGACTTTTTAAAGACATTCCAAAATGTTTATTTTTACCAATGTGTAACATGTTTACTATGGTTTCACTCCAGGGAATACAATATTTTAATAAGAAACTGTAAAAAAAAAAAAGAAATAACAATGTAATGAAGCACTTTATATTGAAGCGCTGCATATTTTAAAAGGCTGATGCATTTTTCGTAGTGATGTCCTTTTTTATAAGACTAAAAAACAATTGCCATCTAGTGAAACACAGTATTAATAATGTCTAGAATCACTGTTTTTATTATGTAAAATTTTCATAACAGACTTTTGTTCCTTTCTCTTAAATGGGTTTCTTGAGGTTTGGTAGAAACCTTTGTGTCATGCAGCAATGAAGGACTTGATTGTTTTTTTTGTTTTTTTTTTAATTGTCTAACACTGAAGCATCTGTACATCATTTGCTCTTATTGATATTTTTATTACACCTAGTCACAGTATGGATGTGTATTTGGAAGGAAGATTAGAGGCTGAGTTTTTTTGTTTTGTGCCTCAGTGTTAAAGCATTGATTCCCCCCAAAAAAGATTTTAGATCTGATTGTTTCTACACATGGAAGGGAATTGCTTTACCTTTGTCTTTTTTCCTGAGAGGATAAAACCCAATGATTTAAACATCCAAATGAAAGTTGTTTGAATCTTTTAGGCTAGTGAAAGCTATTGTGCTATGAGCCTTCAGTTTTTTTTTTTTTTTTTTTTGTTTTCTTTTTTTGAAGTTTACGTTGAGCTAAATATAAAGTATCATTTGAGATTATGTACTGATGATAATTAGGATATTAAATGCAAACACTGAATTAGCATTTAGACTCTGAGACGCTGGATACGTACCACCCAGGATCTTGTTAACCGTCGTTGCATAGTTTATTAACCCTAACATATTTCATAGCTGAGCTGCAAGTCTTTAGCTACCGCATCACATAAATCTCTGGGCTTAGATGCGCATTTCGAGTGCTGATGTGAAATCAGATTGCTTGCATGTTTTCTACACTGATCTTATTGTAGATTTTTGCTCCAACTTTTCATGAATAGAAGCCCAGGACCTGGTTTCCTGATTGTGTCCAAGTACGAAGTTCATTTTTGATTATCCTACTGTAAATTAATGGCTCTCACAAATATTTAACAGTGTGGTGCTTTTGGGACACCAGGCCCTGGTCTCTCCTTGAACACAGGGTGATTTCCATAGTCCCTTCTTCAGGCAATGGGAAAGAGAAATTCTGAAAATATTACTGCATGTGAAATTTTTTATTTTTAACTCATCAACTCTGAGTAGTATTAACCTGTCACTGAATATAAGTCCACTACTATAGTTTTCTCACACTGCATCCTGTGGAGAGTCCGGGTGCTTTAAATCTGTGTGATGTGTGAGCGTCCACTTTTACTTCTGCAGCAAACTCAAGTCTTCCTACTTGCACTACATTTCAGAACCTTTTTTTTTTTTTTTTTTTGTGAGGCATCCCTGTGATACCGAGTGGCTTGGAGAGGAGAGGCACACAAAAACTCGCACCTTGCCTTAACCCATTCAGCATGCAGCACATCCTGCTGGATTAAATTGGTTGGTTACAGTATTTTTGCAGTACAGTATGACCTTCAACTGCAGAGAGCTTGTAAGCCTTAAACCAGTTCAAGCTTTCCATGACACATTCGGTATCTAATCAGCAGTGAAACTACAAGCGAGTCATTTATGTACAGCATGTGGATAGGAGGAGTCAAGATTTTAATAATTGCTTTGTAGGTGTATTCTTTATTAAAGGAGTGTTTGGAGGATTTTAGGCAACATTTGCCAGGTGTTTAGGAACTGGAACAAGGGAACTCATGGTCATGAGGGGGGTTGGTGTAGGTTCACCTTTAGTAAACAGGTTACCTTAAAATCTAAGAAATCCAGCAATGTTACTTAATGTTACTTCAAATTTGAAGTCTAGTTTTTAACATTCCTTTCTTACAAAGGTTCAGATAAGCGACTAACATGACTGAATGGTGTCAGCAGTTAGCTTTTAATGCTTCACAATTAGTGATTAGTTTGTGGTAAATACATAAGTGAAGTGGTTATGTTTTGTTTTATAATGCCGTTTCATGTTACCACATTTGACTAGCGCCACAGACAAACAGATGAGATTTGATGCGGGAAGAGCAAACACTTACTTCTCTGTCCATTTGTCTTTAAACATTCTTTTTTGTCATCACTTTTTAAAAATTAAACCATGTCATCAATTCACTAATCAGACCAGGGCAAATAAAAGAAAAATCAATAAAAGAGTTAATGTCTATGTTTAAATGCACATCAATATCCGATATTAATCGGAATTTGGGTATATTCTAATTAGTACTGAGTCATATAAACGCCGCAATCCGACTGCCCAATTCAGATTAAGACAATATTCTGATTCCCCAAATTCTGATTCCCATTCTTGGAATATGCCTGTTTTAATAGGAAATTTGTTACATGTAAACACCTTATTCAGAAAATCCATTGAAAGCAGATGTATGTGCATGCTTAGTCCGCTAGGAATTGTGGGTAGCAGAATCTCCCAGGAAATAACAGCGGGAAAGGAAAATCGCATGTGTAGATTGGCATACTTACAGCAACCATGTGTACAGGAATAGTCTGATGCCTGTACGCATATAAACATTGTATTCGGAATATGGCTGCAACCTGAATATATTTCATGTTTAGAAAAATAGAGACGCTGAACTACGGCTAGTATTTTTTCATAGGTTTATCAGTTTTGCTCCAGTATTTTTTCAAGCACTCGGTTTGGTCTTCTGAAATATATACTAGTGGACTATACTAGGAGCCCTGGAATAGAACAATAACCTCTCAAACCTGAGAGAATAGCACTTAATGTCCAACACACGCCATCTGTCAGTTTCTCACTTATTATGAATTTCACAACAATAAGAGTGAACCTACACCTTCTCCCAAAGCCTTAACTGCAAAGTTAAAGTACCTTAATATCTTAACATATACAGTATTTGTCAATTCTTATAAATTGCTTATAAAATGTGGATATCTTTTCACTAAAAACAGTTAAAAAAAATAATCACGTCTACTGATTCACTTTTGACACATTCTGATCAGCCACATGGTACCTTTGGTTAATTTCCTAATAATGGAACAATTGCTTTATGACGGATTTCAAGTGGACTTGTATAAGAATATTCTGTACAGTGTATTTGAAGTTGTAACTATACATGCTGACTGATAACAGAATGTTGATTTTGTTTTTCTTTGAAAAAGGGACCTTAAAGTGTATTGTGGTCTTCTGTTTGTTCATGTGTGTTATTCCAGGTCTTACAGTAGCGAGGAATATGGGATGTTATATAGTGGATGGTATCTTGAAAATAGCTAAAAGTTTGGTTCAGAAATATAAACAAATCAAGAAAAAAAGTAAGAATTAATGTTTGTTACAGACACAAGTCCTATGGTTAAAGCATGTTAAGAATTGCACTAAGTACTCATTTTAACACAGAGATGGCATATATGTAAAAAAAAAAAAAAAAAAAAAAAAGTACAAAAGAAAAAAAAAAGATTTAGATGTAAAATGGTTATAAACATTTCATTATGTTGACTAATTTATTCTCAAATGCTTGAAAAACGAAATTTTTCAGAAATAGTTAAGAAATGGTAGTGTGAGTATTTCTTGACCGCTGAGGTAAGATGTACGCTGTTAGCAGAAGTTGCCCTTTACTGACTTACTAAATGCGGTGTTGTGTTTTCTGATTCTGCTCTGATTGGGGAGGATCTGAGAGAGACGAGCTGATCTTGAGGCAGTGCTGAGGAACAGCAGGCTCCGGCTCTCTGCTCGACCCCACTTTGCCAAATGGTGCACAATGTAAAATTCAGATGACGTGCACAAAAGCTGTATTGTTCTAACCGCTTGTTTTGGTATTAAGTTGAGTCCTTGTTTTTCCTCTTTCTCTCTTAATTAGCATGGCGGCTGAGCAGCTGGCATGTGGCAGGTTCAGGCCTGTCACTGTCCATCAGAGAGATGTAGAGATGCTCTGCTTATAGCCAGAGCCAAGCTAGTAATGTCCATATTCACAATACAAACACACACACACACACACTGACACATACACGTATAAACACACTTATACAACCTGCATGCTCCCAGTCTGGGCTTTTTCTAACTCTAACTCTTTAAAACAATGAGCCATTTTTGTAGGACGTGAATTGTTTGGCGTTAGGATCCATGTGACTTAAACACTGACACTTCTAGAAGAATAGCTTTATTCAGTGACAAGCCACTGTTTTTATGTTGTCGAGATGTGAGTGTGTTTCTCCTCTTCATTACGGGAAACTGCGCTTCTATTCTCACCCCCATGGAGAAATAGGCCGTTTCTGTGTGAAGAATACTGTTCTGAATAGGCAATACATCAGTTTCCTTGTCTGGTGTAACACTAGCTCTTAGCTTTTACCTGCAGTAGAGTTGTTTGTAACATTGAATTAAGGGTTTTTTTTTTATATTTATGATTTCATATGTATCTTGTTTTTTAAAGTAATAAAAATGGAAAATTTTAAACATTGTCCTTAATTGTTATTGAATATGTATTGAAATCTGAGCTACCCTTAATTCCACATTCCACGCTTAGACTCAGCTGCTTATATGAGGGTGAGATAAATGAAAACTTTAAAAGTGCAACAAATTAGAACTGAATCCAGTTTACGTATTTCAGAAGGAATCCGGATACTTATTAAATGTTGGAACACGTCCATGGAACGAAATGGAGATTATGTAAAAATGATAGTGACACCTATTTGCAATAAATAATGCAAAATGAGATATATGTGTGTGTGTGTATATATATATATATATATGTATATATTAAATTAAGGTTTTCATTTAACTCACCTTTGTAGAAGGGTTTTCTTAATTTTTACTATTTTCTACTGTTTTCAAATAATAAGGACATTAATATTATAAAAGATTATATATGTAATTAAGCAGTGTCCAACAAAAGTGTTCAGTGTAATTTTAGTGTAAGATTTGACATTTTTAACAGTAATCCTTTGCACACTCTTCTTAACCAGCTTCATAAGAGAGCTTCACCCCGGAGGTTTTGTTCTTCAACTTACCAAATAGATCGAGCTCCTCGCTGCTTCTCCTAAGTTCCACATGAAAACTACTTGTTTTAGGAAACAATTTATTTTTCAGTTAAGAACTCTATTCAGAAATAAATGTGTACGTCTGTATAAACTTCACTATTTACATTTGCCCTATAAACACATTTCAACCATAAGTCTTTATCAAAATGTCTTTAAGACAATGAAAAATATATATTCAATCCTTGTGTGTCCAAACTTTTGACTGTTCTTGTACATAGAGCTTAAAAGGTGGAAACTAATAAGGAACATGTTATATGTTACACAATACGTTATACAGACACGTTTGATGATTGAGAAATTCTGTACAACAAACGGTAGTGAAAATAAAGTGCTGTAACCCGTTATATTGTGTTCAGTGCAGGAATGTTTAGTGTTTCTCATATTTTAATGAAAGAACACTTTTGTTATTAAATGAGTCAAATCTGTCCATTCAAGACATGAGGAATTTTGTTTTGTTTGTGAAAGCAGATTACGCACGTTCGCTGACTCACCGTCTCTAATCCAACAGAGTCAAACACCCTCTACTGGTAAACCCCTTCTGTTTTCTTTTCAAACATGCATTTGTCCTCAAATCTAGTAGTCTGGCATATACAGTACTGATGAAAAATCCATTAATGTCCATCAGAGAGAATCCCAGCAGTCCTCATTATTGTATTTGCGTGCTATAAATATACATACATATATTTTTGTCTTTTGTGCAAGTGCTTTTGTACAAGTACACTGTATTTTATTTGTACATCTAAGTGTTTAAATGTCTACGCATCATCATCATCCTCACTGGGGATGAGGTCCAGGTCCAGTATGCTGTCTTTGCGCTGGCTGTTCTCCGAGCTATACTCTTTCTGCAGTTTCTCCAGTTCACGGAGCTCAGCTTTAAGCCGCTGCAGGTGCACAGCATGCCGGTTCCTCACATGCTTCATCCGGAACGGGTTCAAATCCAAGAAGGCGATGCTAGTCAACTTCCTGTGATGGGTGAAGGGAACGGGCAACAGCATTAAAACTATTAGAACTGTGGGCAAAACTAACTACTGCTTTTTGAAATGTGTATTCATTCTAATTATAGTGATACTGGATGATTAAATACAAGTGCATGATGCCTCATGACTCTGTTCTACAACAAAATCCTTCCTGCTGGTTAAAGACTGCTCTTAAACATTCCCACATTCCCTCTGTGTGTTCGGTTATTAGAAAAACTGCACTGTTGCAAAAATGGCATCCAAATAGATGGTTTTAAAGTTAAAAAAAATTCTAAAGACTCAGCAGCAGAACAGTCTACAGCATGACTGGCCTTAAACTCTATACAAGTGATGCGTATGTGGTGTGGGTTTGTCTCTAGGCTGTGTGCAAGCTTTGTGAATTATACATGCTACAGTCTGTCTTCAGGACAAAAATAGTAACACCATCTAGTGCGCTGATGCAAAGGGTTACAGAGGACAGAAGCAAGTCTCAGATTAACACACAATTCAGAGGTCAGAAAGTACATGTTTAAAGATCCTCTTGGTTCACCTAAAGCTTAGGGAATAATATTATACAGTTCCCTCTGAATCTATTGGAACAGCAAGGCCAAGTTTTTTTTTTTTTTTTTGCTGTAGACTGAAAGCATTTGGGTTTGAGATTAAAATATGAATATGAGAAGAGAGTTTAGAATTCCAGCTTTTATTTCAGCTGGTATTTATATGTAGATGTGCGCAATGACATAGAACATTTTGTATCAGACCACCCAATTTGTAGGTGAGCAAATATTGGAACACATTGGACTGACGGGTGTGTCCTGTTAGATTAATTGTTTAAACAATAAATAGTTCGGAACATCTACTCCTGGTTTTAGCCTTGAGTTTCACTTGTGAAGACTGCATTTGTTGTTAAAAAGGATTAACCAACATGAAGATCAGAGAGCTATCTATTGGAGAAAAGCAAGCCATTTTGAAGAATTTTGGGTATAACATTGTGAGAGCTGTACAGAAAAAAACTTTAAAACAGTAACATCACCAAAACACACTGCCAACTCAATAAAGGACTTTATTACTTTATTGAAGGAAGGGGGGATTAAAAGGTTTTAGAATGGCCAAGGCAATCACCAGACCTTAATGTATTTGAGCAGTATTTCACCTCCTGATGATTAGACTGAAAGAGAGAAACTCCCTGAAACAAGCAATAACTGGAAAAGGCTGCAGTAAAAGCCTGGAAAAGCATCACAAAGAAGAAACCAATTTGGTGATGTCAGTGAGTTGCAGGCTCAATGCACTTATTGCAAGCAAGGGATATGAAACCAAATATACAGTGTTATTTACTTTAATTTCCTCCAATACTTGTCTGTTCCTATACTTTTGCTTACCTAAAAACTGAGTGGTCTGATACAAAAGGTTCTGTTTTATGTTGTTAAAATCTAGATGTAAATACCAGGAAATAAAAGCTGAAATCCTAAAGTCTCGTCTCATATCCACCTTTTGATTTCAAACACAAATGTCTTTTGGGTATACAGCACAAACAAATGAATTGGCCTTGCCGTTCCAATAGTTTCAGAATGGACTGTACCTTAAGTTTAAGGTGAAATACAGGTTTCAAGACTTAGAACTTTATTATGATAATTGTCTTCCTGGATTCTGAATTGTAGTAGTCCATTTTGGTTAGAAGATCTTTAGACTTATGTATTTAACATTCTATTATGTATTTCTATCACTTTTGTAGGATTGTGATTCCTCACCTGCCATCTGTGACTGTTTTGGTAAAGAAACGGAGGTACTGATAGATTTCCACGTTGTCATGGATCTTTAAAATGTCCTCCTCTTTGTATTTGAAAATAGCAAGTGCGTATCGAAATATCACCTGCAAACAAATAAACAGTCCACAGTTAGTGTAACAAGGCAATGTTTTGCATTATTTCTATAATGATAATGAGTCTTTATTGGTCACAGCACAGTGAAATTCTTTTCTTTGCATACCCCAGCATACCAGGGAGTTGGGGTCAAAGCACAGGGTCAGCCATGATACTGTGCCCCTGAGGGTTAGTGCAGCTTGGCAGTGCCAGGGCTTGAACTCCCAACTTTCTAACCAGTAACCAGAGCCTTAACCGCTAAGCCACCACTGCCCCCAAGATATACTCTAGCTATATTTGATCTAGAGTAATATCTAAGTGATTATGCTTACAGGAATACTCAAGTTCAGTCATCGATACAGTATACATACAGTCTTTTCTTTTTTTTAGGTGACAGGATTTTTCTCTATAACCCCAGTTTAATTTTAGACGCATATTTACAGCACCGTGCAAAGGTCTGAGAAAAATGTTTGAAACTACTCAGCTAGGAAACTATTTATTTGATAGAAAAACAATCAAATGAATATATAACAGCACAATAAAAATGATAATATATTTTTAAATAAGTTCATGGCCTTTTTTATAATGCACAATTATAGCAGTAGGGTTTGCTATTTTAACTCTACTATACTCCAAAGACTTGATATTTGGTTGCATTAAGTATGTAAATCAATACATGTTTAATTAGACTAAGCCTTATTTGCATAAATAAATGTAAAAATGTCACATAGCAAAAAAACTGATATCAGCATTCAAATACTAAAGATTAATTGAGCTATCTCCTTTGTTTATTTGTTGTTTTTTTTTTAGATACACTATTCTCCTGTGTGACTTAATATATTTCAAACCTTTTTACAGTACTCATTATCCTTATAGCTTAGTGGCAAGCTTACAGCACAGTGTTATACCTTAGTGCCTTCATAGAGGAAGGCATCCCAGACTTTAAGCAGGATGTCACTGGGCAAACTCTCCACAAACACCACCAGGAACCAGTTAAAAGTGACGAGGGACACGTCCACATTGTATTCATCTAAATGAGCCACCAACCGTGGCAACTTCTCTGCCATAAAGTCCTTAAACACACGCTGGTCTGCCTGCATCGTGACATATAAAAGAAACATTGAACGTGTGATCAGAACACACTGTTTATAGACATCAACAAGCATTGGGATTTTGTTTTTAGTTTATACACTGGTACCTGAGAGCCCAGAAGAGTTTTGGTGTAGTAGTCCTTAGGCATGATGAACTGCACTATGGCCACTAGACACCAGAAAGCCTCCTCCTCACTCTGCAGCACCAGCAGGGCAATAGCGGCCAGTCTGAAGACAGCATAACAGACACACACATATACACAAAAGGTACATCAACATATACAAGGGCAATTCTGCTGTACAGTTGTATGCTGGTGCAAATTATCAATGCTAATTCATAAGGTTGACCACCAGATGTCAGAATTTCCTTTCTTGCCTGCTATGTGTGTGTGTGTGTGTGTGTGTGTGTGTGTGTGTATTGGCCATTACAGAGCACTAATGAGCCAATGCTAATTTTTACAACTACTACTTGTACATACACCTAATTCTCCATCTTTAATTGAGCAGGATGCATTAAAATAAGCTTAATGCCATAGTATTGCAAACTGTCTCTTGCTACAAGTCTCTTGGAATAATCTCAAACTGTTATGATGAGGGTTACATAATATCATACACATCAGCCCTTTAAGATGATATCAACCCTGGCGCTCACATGGTCGTGTGTCTATACACACGTGTGTGCCATGTGCCATGCCAGGGCAGTGAGATTTGTGTGCTTGCAGAAATGTAGTGAATTTTAACCTCTGGATTTCTTGTGTTACTTTAGCACAGCTTTAATATTGCCCACAACAAACTATAAAGTCAGGATACGAGGCTGGCCGAAATATGAGCTTGGTGGCTTGCCAAAGTTCAAGACAAGCAAGGATAATGATGATCAGGTTTGCTTGGTTGTAAATCATATTTACTTTTGCACATATGGTGGTTTTTACAATTGTTTACTTGCAGCATAATTCTTAAAATCTTCTCTATTCTGCTTTCTAACACGCAGGTCACGTGTTTTTACAATCTTTTATTGTAGCAGGTTATGTTTTAGGCTTATTTATTCCATGCCATTTTTTATTCTCTAACATTGAAAACGTACAAAAAAATTTTTTTATAAAAAAAATATATACGTATAACTTTATACACATAAAGGTGGTTTCTAAGACACTTAGAGGTTAATAAAATATATGCTCCCGTCTGTACTATACCAAGATATAGAAGACAATGTAGATAAGGGGTTATTAATATTTTTGCAGCCCATTCAGTATAAAAAAAATATCACAGACCCCCTTATAATAATATTATAATGTAACTATTCACATATCAAACATCATATTTACTGTTTTATTATTATTATTATTATTATTATTATTATTTTATTTATTTATTTTAATTAGCGGCACTTTCCAGTCTAGAACCTAAACCATTTACCAATACACTGTATTTAAAGTCCCTCTAGTTAACTTCCTAGTTTGTAAATTTG
The DNA here is from genome assembly GCF_023375685.1 of Ictalurus furcatus. Taxonomy (NCBI): domain Eukaryota; kingdom Metazoa; phylum Chordata; class Actinopteri; order Siluriformes; family Ictaluridae; genus Ictalurus; species Ictalurus furcatus. The sequence continues at coordinate 12,298,623 of NC_071268.1, read as the reverse complement.
TGGTTACATTCATGTTGACATTATGCATGCATGTTGATGATAAACTTTATATTAGGAAATGAACAACTTCTTCTTTGTGTGACTTGCACAAAACGACACTTTTGAGTGACTGCCACAATTTTGATCAAATTTAACAGTCATAACAACGAAATAACACCTATAACAGTAGTAGTTCTTGGTGAGCTCCATCATTACCGTTAAGTTATTAAACACAAACTTCCACCCAATCAGGACAAGGAGGTGTCTCTACTTGAAAGTCTATCATATTATACGTATGTACTTTGTGGGTGAGGTTTGGAGGGAACACTAAGGAAGTGGCTGTAACTATTTGTTTTAGAGTTTCAAAACAGCTAGTTTCAGCTCATTTCTGACAAAAAACAATTCAGACTAGAGCTTTAAAACACTTATGTTGCTCAGAGAGTGTTGTGTTTGGTGTGTGTGTGTACCTGTTGAGTCCCTGACAGTAGCCGACAGCTGGGTTCTGCCAGGAGAACGCCAGCAAGACTCTCTGGAGCTTCTGCAGCATTGGACTGGAGGGTGATGAGAAGCTCTGGTTGGTGGTGAGTGTGCGGTGCAGGTCCAGCTGGATCTGCCTGGCTGCCGAGTGTGGAGTGGCTCGGCTCTTCTCGCACAGCTGCTGGAAAAGGTCAGGGTGGCCCTGGCGCAGTGTGTGGGTCCTGACCCGCACCATCCAGCGCCACACATACGACCTGTACTGACGCGGGATTCCTGCTCGCACCAGAGTCTTCAGCTCCTCACTCGAGGAGAGAACATCAGGAGAACGACCTCCCAGAAACTGAGTCCAGCGGGCCAGAAGTGACCGGTCACCAGTTTCCTGCTGGAGCAGATTGTGAGAGCGGATCTCCAGGGCTTGGATTTTAGCCAGCAGTTTCATGTCCTCCACTTCATAGTCGGGGATGATCTTAAAGCCGTACTCATCGTATTCCCTGAAGAACAGAGCCATGTGTTAGTCAGGACTTATGTGATTGTTTTTACACTAGATTTGAATAATCATAGTTACTATGTCTTTGTATCAAACCAAACAATTTGGTTTAGATGTATGAAGATTTGGATTCAAAGATTAGGGAATTCAAGTATTAAGGTTGGACAGAATAGACCAAAAAAATCCATATTGCATTTATCTATTGCTTGAAGTGTCAAGGTTAATCAACAGCCTTCAATAATTTGACCAAAATTTGGAACGCCACAAATTTTTCAACACACTCACAGAAAAAAAAAGGTCAAATTGGTCAAAAGTGCAAGCTGCTGCAATACCATAATGACAAGGTTTATGAAAATAATAATCATAAACACAGAATTCTATAGTAAGAGTACAAGTTCCTTAAGCAAAACAACTGAAGCTTCATTATGTATGCCCTTAAAATGTTTTCACTTTTACCTGATAGTGTCGAATCTGATGACATCTTTCTGATCGGCCCGTAGTGCCTCTTCTATTAACTTCCTGATAACAGCACTTTGCTCGGCATTCAGTTCCTTATTCTCCTGGAGTTTTCTTAGGACTCCCAGGTACCTGCTCTCCATCTGACAGTTGCTGGCTTCCAGATAGGCACACTGATACACATGCATACATATACAAACACAGATACTGCAATTGTATTGAAAGCTACAGTGCATAGGATTGATGAATGTAAGTCAGGAGACAGTACAATATGATGCAATACAATATGATGCAATACAATATGATGCAATACAATATGATGCTCCTGAGATGCTGTGAGTCACCCTGAGAGTTTTGTAATAGTGATACTAATTCACAGTCAGTGCTGTATTAAGGGTGCTGAGTCTGTCTTGCTGGTAAATTTGTACACATCCTGTATGTCATACACCAGCTCAGATACATCAAACATCAGCACACTCCTACATTAGGCATGAAAGAAGTCTGACTTCAGAGTGACAGACAGGAGCTGGCAACTTGGCAGTGGTGACTCAATGGTTAAGGCTCTGGGATATTGACCAGAAGGTTGGAGGTTCATGCCAATCTTCTGGTCCCAGCACTGCCAAGGTGCCACTGTTGAGGGCTTGAGCATTGCCCTGAACTATATTTGCTCCAGGCAGGGGTGCTGTATCATGGTTTACCATGGTGCTCTGTCCTCTGCTTCCTAACAAGCTGGGATATGCAAAAAAAAAAAAAAAAAAAAAAAAGAATTTCACTGTGCTGCAGTGTGTATGTGACAAATTCTCTTCTAATCACTGAAGTGAGAGAGGGAGAGAGTTAACAAATGGGAGTCAACGTGAGATTCAATATAATAATACAAACTGATTCAGGAATTCAAGCTTTTTTCTTACTGAAGGGGTGAGATATTTATTTAAAGCTGATAAATTGTCTGGCTAGAGAATTCATGGTAGCCAGCTAGTGACTAAACAAAAGGTACCAGGTTCTCTGTAATTTTGTATTTCAAACTCGGTTATATTAGGGAAGAGTGAGTCATCCAGGACATCTGCTTACCTACTGCTTATTTACTGCCCTGTGTTTTGGCTACCATGCTAAAACTATTCAGGTCGTCCCTGGCAGTTTCAACAGGTTAGAGAAAAAAATACACTGATAAGATAATAAGATACACAGTTGGGGTAAAAAAAAAAAAAAAAAAATTAAAAAAAAGCTTTTAGTTAACTAGCTAGAGTTCGTGGGTTAGTTTGTGTCTATTGCAGACTGTACATTGTTGGTGTCCTTAGTGCGCATTATTCATATGGGGTACTAAGGACACAGATTATTCATACTGGGAAGCATCCTTGAATTCTCATTGAATGTGTCCTGACATTAAAATTAATCCACATGGTCAGGACAGACACAGTGCAACTCATGTTATGAAATGTTCTTCCATAAATTGCTTGCAATAACAATTTTCTACAAGAATCTGTGAAATTCCAGATGTTTTCAAAAATTGTTATCTTCAGCTTGTCAAACAACTGTAGACAATGATGTCTAGTGAATAATTGCGCAATCGTATGACAGATTAACTCCGTCAACAAGTGATGCGACTTGAAATGTTTGAGATTTTTTTAAACAAGTGGCAGTGGAGCGCCCTCACCTTCACCATTAGCGATTTCTCCTGCTCTGAGCTGTTCTGCCACAGTTTGGTCAGCTGGTAGATCTCTGAGTTCAGGAACTTGTTCTGGGTTTTGTAAGCTTCCATGTCATCCTGAAACACATCAGAAACAAACCACATGTTTTAAATAAAAGAATCTACTTCATAAAACCATTATAGATTCTTACTAACAAAGACATGTGTGGATATTTGTTTGTGTGGATCATGCTGTTAGCACATACCACAAAACCATTATTCTGTCTAATAAATAATTTGTGTCATGCTGTTAATGTGCAAATAATAAACTTGCAGTGTTCGTATACAATAAACGGAAGACACAACATGCTGGAATTATTCCTGAACATGCTCAGGCAACAAATTCAAAACAAATTTCTCATGTATACAGCTTTTCAGGATTTCAAACTTCTTTCCCCATTTGCTTCCTTTGTTTATTATTTGGATCTGCTGTGTACACATGTGGTTTCAAATGACTATAAACTGGCAGTCTAGTAATGTGGGTGAATCCCAGATTATTCAATTTATACATACGTTATATAACTATAACTATTCATGACAATTAACATGAATATATTGCCATTATATTAACTAAAAAATGTTTTCAGTTTGCTTACTTCTTATTTGTAAATTCTATTAGTCTGAATTTTTTTTTTTTTTTTGCATTTATGCTACATATCTGCCATGTTTTCTATAATTTTGGTTTAAAAGGTTTATTTTTACACAGTATATACAATCACTTATTTCTATATCTATTCAATATCTATATCACCTGACAGCTTTATTTGAATAATTCACTGTGATTAGCTCATGGATGGAAATAACATACAACACTACCCAGTGCATCACATGAGATTCATTTGAATGCCTCATTGTGATTGGTCCACAGTGACCAGTCAACATACAGGCACAACAGACAAAACAGGAAACATACTACCTGGCCACCCCATTGTCTGGCTACATCCTTTCTTTACCAGTGAATTATCATATCTAATCCTGCTGACACTTTGAACTACATACTTTAAGGTGCTACATTTTTACTAATCGGCATCAGCTCACCTTGAGGTTGTCCATCTCCTGTACAAGCTGCCTGAGGCTCTCTGAGCTGATACGGTCAGAAGAGATGGTGTGTCCTGGGTCAGCAATGCATGCAGACATTTGCTCAGATAGTTTGACAATGACCTCCTGCTTGGCCTGGTTCTTCTCCATGAGCATCTTCACGTTGTCCTGTATCTCTTTCACATGTGCATCCCTCTCCTCCAGGCTTCTCCTCAGTCCCTCGTTCTCACGCCGCAGCTGCTCCAGACGCTCACGCAGGTCTGTGGTGCAGCGCTCGCTGTGACGCACCAGCTCCAGACGCTCCTGCTCACTCTCAGCTGCAAGGTACTGAGCACACGCACGCTTCTCCAGCTGAGCTGCCTCCAGGGCTTTGTGCAGCAGCCACACCAATTCCTAACAACACACATACACAGAGCTGGATCAAGTTCTGGTTCAGGGGTGTCTGGTGTTAATGCGCTAGCAGGATAAAAGGACAATGATAAAGACATAAAGACATCGATATTAGGTTTAATTCTGAAATGTCTCCATCCTTTTTATTAAATTTCAAATGTCAAATCATTCCCTACTGAAACATAATTGTCCTGTAAAGTTGCGGATTCAGTGGTAATGACAAATATTGAATATTTCAAGTATTGATATATTGCTCAACCCTAATAGTTTCTTTGTCAAACTATTAACAGATATCAGATTTTAGCTTCCCATTTAATAGCATGTCCAGCCATCACTGAGAAGGTTATAAACTGCAATTCCTATCTATTATTATCTGTAATCTCCACCTTCTGGGCTTGGACCTCCACGGCCAGTGTGAGATTCTCCTGTTTAAGGCGTGACAGAAGGTCAACGGTGTTTGCCTCTTTGCGGTCGAATGGAAAGGTGGCAGAGTTTGTTTTCTTAAGTTTCCCATTGGGTAGCGTTAGAGATGAACCGTGGGTCAGGAGTTTTTCACAAGGCTTCTCACACTCCACTTCAGGAGGCAGACCTGAGCTCGGAGGTGATGTCTGGGCATGGGAGATTTCAGGGGCTGTGGAAGAGTGGGATGTAATTAGATACACTCAAGATAATGCATTGCAATTATAGATATGTGTAAAAAGTGTGTCACTTTTTCATAAAATCTCCAAATTTTGGTTCCAGTCTCCAAGTTACCTTCAAAATCTGACCAAGGGGTGTTTCACATTGTTTATTTTATAAGGAAATATACATTTCATTGTATTGCTTACTAGTTGTACTGGAGGAGGGATTAATTCCTGGGGTATCAGCCAGGGTGGCTGGTGGTTCTACCCAAAATACACTACGGCCCATTTCCGTAGATGGCCGGCGAAGGAGAAAGCTCTGTACTGAGTTTCTGTAACACGCACACACACACACACACACACACACACACACACACACACACACACAACATATTAGTACAGTTCACTAGGTCAGACATTTAGATCTTCTACTTTTTTGACTCCATTAATTCTGTAGGACTGTAATAGGTTGGAAACGATGAATACAACATGAGTGCATAATGTTCTTAGGAACTTGAATGATCTTATGGTGTAATACAAACCTCAGCTTCCTTAAAAGAGAAAACAAATGGAATGCCCATCACTAAAAAAAAAACCCCAGATGTCTTTATTTTGCAATAAATAAAACTACACCATTATTATACTCTCTTATACTTTAAACTAAGATTAAACAAGTATATTCTGATCTATTCTTGTAAGAGACCTGAGTCCTGCACTCACTGTATCTCAATGAGTGGGTGTTTAATGGACACGTTGAGTGGGTTTGTTTGTACAGGAACATTGGCTGCTTCCACTCCAACCAGACCGGACGGGATCTTCACCATGGGCAGGAAGTTTTCTACAGTAGAACAAAACAAAACACAGCTGAATCAGCACCTGATTGTGATTATGCAACCTGGTACAGATCTTGAACTAATATATATGTGAACACTACGTGAAACCATACTTGGAGTGAGCTGCCCATATGAGTGAAAAACGAGGAGCGCATCTGTGTCAGATGAACCTTGCTTGGTTTGTTAGGTTCTGAAATGAATTTTTTATTATTATTTTTTAAAATTATTTTTAATGAATCGCTGTGACCACAATAGGATGCCATTCTTTTTTCAGCCGGTCAAACTATATAAAGCATAAACGGCGGAGGGAGATGCATGACACTATATGTGGTAGCACATGGTAAAATAGTCAGTGAATCCACAAACTTTTCCACTCGAGGTAAACGCTCTAGCAGAGTGGAATGTAATGCAGGGCAAAGTGTTGTCACATAACAGCATGTCTAGCAAACCTGTAGGTGAGTCATTGTTAGTGAGGAAACACCCAAAACTGCTTAAAACTATTAAAGCTAAAACTGACACTTTTGATTTCTGCAGCAAAATGATAATACTTTTCACATAAATGAACAGTGTGTGAATTAATATCCTTTATATCAGAGAGCTGCTAAATTCCCAGAAATGATTTCCCTAACAGCAGCTCTGTCATTAGTACCAGCTGTAATTCAAATCACAGGTTTATATTCAATTCAATTCAGTTCAATTCAATTTTATTTGTATAGCGCTTTTAACAATGGACATTGTCTCAAAGCAGCTTTACAGAAACATATAAACACAGGATACAGATTTTAAGTGTGTGAATTTATCCCTATTGAGCAAGCCGGTGGTGATGGGATATTAATGCACTCAATATTAATATAAATAGATTAAAGAGCATGCTGCTGTTTAACAATGAAAATGTATAATTATAGACATGGTGATGTTTATTTAACATTTATGGAAGGTGTCTCCAATGTCAGCGCTGTTTAACATTCAGAGGTAAAGCTGTTCCTTTAGGTTTTTTGCAAAAGGGAAAGTCCAAGGAAGGAGGACATTGCTAGTTACAAGATGCATTTTTTTTGTCTTATTAACTAGAGAGAGAAAAAAACGAGAAGCCGGAGAGGGAATGACGTTTATATCGTGCGTGATAACAGGAGCTAACTGAACAACATTAAAAGTAATAATAAATGGAAAAAATGACAGCATGTTGTTTAATAAATAGAGATTAGAGATTTTTTGCTGCTGTATAAGAAGAATAAAACATTTTGTGCTGTTATAGGAAAATAATCATAATGTTTATTGTTTTCTTATAAAAGTACACCATGTTGTGTGTACTATATGTTAAAGCACTGTGTAAATGAACATATATGCAAAATATTAACAAACCTACAAACATCTATTTGCATGAAGTTAGTCAAACAACAGTTTGAGCTCAAAATAACCTTAATCCATCTGCAGCTATAATATTATGCAGTACAGAATTTCAGAGCTTTTACATTTGGCAACGTTCCCCTGGCAGGCCACCTGTTTAAGTGCTCCAGATATTTGTTTCTTCACTTCCTGTAATAGTTACTGCTATGTGAGTCTGCATCCTGCAGCTGTGCACTCATACAAGCCCACTCAAGATTAAGTACTCCGATTTACAATAGGTCTCACTTCTTATGCAATGTAATATTGCTAATCATCTGTATGTGAATAGACATGCAAGTGAGTAAGGCTGAACTGAATGTGATAATTTGGTAGTGTAGGTCATAGCCCAGAGTTCATGGATTATCAGAAAAGATAATCCTACAAATGATGTGAATTATTAGTTGTCATTTATCTGGCATGCCTCTGGGCCATGTTCAGGAAATACAGTAGATGCAATTTGCAAGCAGTGCAGAAAAAAGCATCAGAGCATTGCAACAGCATCCGAATCACGTTTCCACATCACACCCACCCACATACTCTATATTCACAACAATCCCCTCATCAACCCCTTCATTTAACATCATATAGTGGTTCAGCTCTTCTGGTTTAGACACACTCTCACATACAATATATGTGTACTGTGTACATGTGTACTGTATGTATTATATTAGCTCATAAGACCAATGTTAATGAATTTGCAGGTCAAAATGAAAGTCGATGAAAGAGCTTCGAACTATTTGTTATGCAATAAAACACTCACTGTATTCATTTCCATATGACCGGTGGGGAAATTTTTCAAAAAATTTTTTTTACCCACAGACAAATAATATTACAAACAGTCAGAATGACAGTGCTCATTCTTACATTATATTATGGTGATATAATAGTGATATGCCAATAAGAAGGCAGGAACCACTTGCTGGCCAAATCTACCAGTGAACTCCTACAGTGTTCATGTAATTACAGTATCATTAAAGTAATTACAGTGCAGACAATAATTACTGCCCTTGAATGTGCTGAGATCAGAAAGATATAGAAATGCATAAATCTATGTTTCCAGCCTGCTTGTAACTGAAGGATGAGTCAGCAGCTAACTTGATCAGTTTCATATTATTGGATGGAAAGCTGGGAGTAATATAGGATTTTAGCCAAGCCTAACTGATTTCCAGCTAGCATTTGCCTGACATTTATTGGACCTCTCTGCAGCACTAACAACATTAACGTAATTTCAATGGAGCACAAAGTTCCCCAAGGTACCCACACCCTCCTCCTGTTCTCAGAACGATTACAGATAAGGATAGCTCAGATTAAAATACTGAAAACATTCCAGATAACTTACATAACACATCTGTAACTCTATGTTGAAGTATGGTGAAAAAGAAGCTGCTTTAGAGAAGTTATGACAGTTTAAATATGGAAGGAGAAGGTTTTGGATTGTGCAAACACCGGTCACATGTGACTGGTCAGTGATCAGGTCTGTAGAGGGGTTTTCCCGTGCTTCCTGTGTACACTTTGCCAGATGTCTTCTGATTACTACACACTCACATGCATGCATATCCTGTCCCACTTTAAGTTGTCCATAATTTGCCATGATTACTCATTCCCGGAGATAAGAAGTAAACAATGCAGTCTTATTTTGGGTGTGTACCTTATTTTCAGGCATAATCGTAAAACCTTTGCTTTAAAGAGGTTTTAGTAAACTGTGTATAAACTTTTCCAATTATGGATGTCACTTTACACTGGTTCACCATTAAGTTATGATATGAAACATAAGCATAATAAGCATAGAATGATTTATATAGAATTATAAATACTACCACCACACTGGATTTTTGCTACACTATTTTCTGATTGAACATCAGGTGATTACAGGCAGCTAAGGTGGTACATGATTTTAGCGAGAATACAGGTGTAACGTTAGATAGTTAGCTAATTTTCAGATGTATGCCAAGCAACAGTAAAAATATAGCAAAGTGATTGTTCAGACTGCTTTTCATTATTTACACCAACCAAAGAGTCCATAGACCAAGACCAGTGTTAATGAATTGACAAGTAAAGGTCATAGAGTCGACATGAAGTGAAAGTAATGCTACCAGAAACATGTGTTTCGTGCCCTGGGTCCGTTCTCCTTCAGTGAGTTTGTTTTTAAGCTGGGGGAACGTTATTCACGTTTGGTCTGACCTCTGCTTTAGCTGAGTTGCCAGAATTTTTTTCCCACTGTACTGCCATAACAAAGAGCCAGCAACAGTAAATGCTATGGTTAACCCATAAAGTTGGCACCTCTGTGACTGAGCACTCCTTTAAGTTTTACTTTTAGTTTTGTCTTTGTCTGTCTTTAGATTCAGGAGGTAAAAATACGCCTAGTTCAGTCATTATAAAATTAGAATGATGTTAATTGGTAGAGAGGGTGTTCAGTGTTCAGTGACCTGTTGATTTACATTTCTTACTCTTGTATATGCATACGTTCCATATTAGTTTTACTGTAGTTACTGATTCATTTATAGCAGTTACTAAACAGTATGCCTCAAGATGAATAACTGAAAATATTCTAAGACTTAAAGGGGTTGATCTTTGTGCTATGATCCTCAGGCAAAATACACCATATGGCCAAACGTATGTGGACACCTGACCATTATATGACTATATGTGTTTTTTTCCCCAAAACTGATGCCACAAAGTAGCAATCACACAATTGTATTACATGTTTTTATATCCTGTAACATTACAATTTTCCTTCACTGGAACTAATAGGCTCAAATAAAAGCAAGGTTGATGAAGACATGCATTGCACCCCAGGCCTTCTCACCCAACATCAGTGCCTGACCTCACTGATGCCCACAGCCACAGAATTCAGCCACAGCAATATCAGCTGAGTTTCCCCAGACCACCACACACGCCTACTCTGCTATACTATTACCAAATGAATTTTCACTTTCTATTAAACTACTTCTCTATCACATGGAAGACAGTCTCAAATCCCTACAAAAAAAATCCCAACTGTATACAAATACGAAGTTTGTGAATGCCGTGCTGCATCATGTGTTGTCTTGTGATTTATTAATCTTGTGATAGTTCTTTTGTTCTTACCAGGGCAGGTGTCTAAATACTGCTGGCCATCCTGTGTGGGCTTCTCTGGCATTGGCAGTGGGGAATCTGCACAAAGCTGCTCTCTGTGCTGCCAACGTCTCAGCTGCAGCTGCTGGAGCCAGTACATCTTAGCATCTCTGTTTGCTGCCTGAAACCAGATGCTTTACTGAGACACAGATGCAGCTGTTCACTGATACAGTTTAAGCGTATAACAATGTACAGAACCATATATCTTTGCCACATGATACAGTAAAGCCTCTGTAGCAAATGTGGAAAACTTAGTATTCCTGAAAACTCCACTCGACAGTTGTAGTTAAATTATTCCCTTAGATACCCATGATACTAAAATGTATATTTATATATAAAAATAGCACATTAATCAAATGGTCCATATTGTTGATACCCATGAAAAAAACTTCTCCATCCTAAATAATCAATTCACCACCTGCATATAAAACTCATTATAAAACTACATGCTGATTCAGTCTTCAGATATACACATTATTCTCCCTGTTTTACTCCTTACAGCATCAGTATTTCATTCCAGCTGGTACCCATGCTTTCTTTCAGGTTCCACACAATAATTCATATACTATCGTGCCAGTAGTTGTGTTAATGTTCAGATGAACATGAAGCATGTGAAAGTTACTGTATTATAATATAGGCTTCCATGACACATTTCTATATTAACAGGACAAGTGAATACAAGAGAATTGGCATTACTAATCGTAATAGGTTGTGCCGTCAAAGGGAGTCAGTTATTGTCATGAGAATAGAAGACATTTCTTAAATTCATGCCTAATAATCCATCTGAGTGTACTGCTAGAATGAGTTGCTGCTTGGCAGCAGCATGTTGCAACATAGCATAGACAAAACAAACATGAATCCAAGGGCAACCGTTTTAATCATTCCAAACATGACTAATAAAACATTATAAATCAGTGAATCAGTGCCCATAAAATGGTACTAAAAAGCTGCATTTTTCTTCTACAAGGTACAAACTGTTTAAACTGTACTCTTAAAGATATAACAGCAGTCCTTTAGATGCAAAGACGTACCCTAGGGGAGCGTGCAGCGATCTGTGACCAGTGTTTATACTTAATTCCAGCAATTTATCAATTATTATCAATTTATTTTTACTTATTAATGTTTATAGTTTAAAATGTTTATACTGTAGTTACATTTAATGTTATGGAACATCCATGAAACAATTAGTTCCTGTTATCACCTATAGCAGCTTAGCAGTTATAAACAGTTCTTCACTTGTCAACCATTCTTTTATCTCTCTCCTGAAGTTAATAAGAAAAAAAAAACATACCCACACAGCATGTCATGTTACTGACAAACTGGAAAGCACAAAGTTATCTGTCCTGAAGACTTTCCTGTGATGGAAAACTTACTCACTGGAAATGGTAAAGTACTGACACTGGAGACTGACACTCCATAAATATTAAATAAACATCTCCTTACAGAAATCTTCACCATATAAACAATTATACGTTTTTCTTTGTTAAATAACACCATTTTTAAAAATCTGTTTATTATTAGGCTTAGATGATGTAGCATTTTTGTGATACAAGTGGGCTGTTGCTATAGAAATATGAGCTGTTATTATAGAAACAGTAACATATAAGAGTGAGTGCATTAATAGAAATGCTTTAATATACATGAGAATATGCTTATAAATATATACTCTGGCATTACTGTTAGAGCTGCTGTTAATGAAAATTAATCAGCACCTTCTGAGAATTCAGTCATGCGGTTGTAATTATTTTTAATAATAATAATAATAATAATAATAATAATAATAATAATAATAATAATAATACATTAAAGCTTGGTCAAAACTTGATGGTAAGCATACCTTAAGTATGAAAGTGCGCTCAGGTGTCTGAATGTGGAAGGTCCCCTCCTCTCCTTGCAGTGGGTAGCTAAACGTGGCATTGCGCAGCTCCACTTTGCCAAGAGGGTTCAAGTCCTGTGCAGTGCGATAATAAAACAGCTGACACTTCTTCTCCTCGTAGGTAAACCAACGACATTTCCAGGTTTTCAGGGGCCCAGCCTGCTTGTGGAGGTATCCACAAAGCTTAGTTTTAGAGGACAACTCAGAATCTCTTAAACAGACAGCAGTGCTCTCTGGCCTTGAATTGACGACCTGTGAGCCCTCCTTTCCCTCATCCCCTGTCAACAGTCCCATTATCTCTGTGTGTTTCTCCTCCAGACTCTCAACCACACTGGCCCTCTCTCCTTCTGCTACAGACTTATGTGTTTCTGCCAGAAGGGGAAGTAATTGAGACATGTCAGCACTATTGGAATTTCCTTTAGAGCCTCCCTCTCCTTCCATCAGGCTAAAAAAATACAGGAAAAAAAAAGTTCAGGAAAAAGGGTCATTGTTCTAGGCTATATTTACAGCACACAAACATGAGTGTTTTATCAGTGTTTTAGCTGCATGATGCTACTATGTGTGCCTTATTTTAAAAGAACAGAGAAAATGGGTAGCATAAGCTGGTAAAGTTATGTCATAACCAAGGCTTTAGAAATCATTAATTTAACCTTGCGTCAAATACAGACGCTATTGTGAATAATGGTTATGCAAATGTGTAAGGTTTTGTTCCAGTCCTGCACATAAGCTTGTACTGTTTTTAGTGATCAGCGATTTGAAATAGTACACTCCTGGGTAAAAAATGGGTCAAGCCCAAAATATCAAAATATTAAGATTTTAATGGTCTTAACAACAAATCATTGGTCAGAAAATTAGCAAGAATTAAGCAAATGCACTCCTGAGACTTCCTGTCACCATTTGCTCGTTTACTTTTGCTTTAGTGAACTCTGGGGAAAAGCTAGAAACAGAGAAATTCTCTTATATATCACTTATATATAGTCTTTTTGTACGCAAAGGTAAAAATCTAATGTTTGATGTAAAATTCAAACTAACAAATGTTTGGGTGCACAAAGTTAAAATACAGTAAAAAATAAAAGAAATCAAATAATACAAAAGAAAATGATAAAACGCTGTCTGTAAGTTTACCCACAAGACTTAAACATTTAAAGAAATCAACGGGAAAAGCGTCCCATACTAAGTTACTTTATCTATTTGTTTAATTCTTTCATTTCCTCACCAATGATTTGTTGACCATTAAAAGCTTAATATTTTGCTATTTTGGGCATGAACCATTTTTATTTATTTATTTATTAATTTATTTTTGCCCAGGAGTGTAGAATTTTTTAAAATGAAAAATTCACAAGCACAAACAAACCATGTTACGTCTCTTTAACTGTCTATGTCTTTATTTATGAAGCTTTAACTTGCTAGCTGCCTTGGTGGAAATCAAAACAAACAATAGAAACCCTCATAGAATTTGTAATGGTTTCACTGATGATAATTGGAATTGGTTTTAAAGGAAATTGTAATGGTCCCTGTGGGTCTCTACTGGTAATTTGTTGCCTTCCATTGGTGGCATGTTATGTCTAGTGAATACCATTAAGGACCAGTAATGGTAATGGTAAAGTTTTTAAGGGTTTAATGGTTTGTAATGGTACTTGTTGTTAAAACATTAAAATTTCTGTGATGGTTTCTATTGTTTTTTTTCAGCAGGTTGACTTAACTGTCAAAAAATTATGGTTGTATAGTATGTATTTTTTTAGCCTAAATAATACACAGTTACTATGGATATACAGTAAATTGTAGATTAGCCACGTTACTAAATTATTACATATACTGAGACAAAAATGGCTTGTTATATAGGCAACACTTGAGTATGAAATGTGTTATTTCCTTCAGGAGAGTGAGAAATGGGAGAAAATATGTTTCTTTACATTTCTCTCACTAATGAATCAAAGTATCGAAAGCGAATTCGATTTGTTCAAAGGAATCGAATCAGTAAATTGACTCGTTGTTTAATGGGGGCATTGAAACGCTCGTAATATTTTATCAAACTGAAACAAATCAATCAGAACTGCCAATCATCGTCAATCATTCAACAACTTTACATTAAAACAACTCCTACAACATACAGTATCGGACTATATGTATATATTTTTAAAAATAAATCAGGCAACGCACTCATGATCACACAACCGAATCTTTTTCATTGACAAGACTGTGTATCGTTTAAAACATAAATCTTATATGTGTTTGCGAAAGCGTCCAGAGATCAGGAAGACCATATCGGATCTAACACAACCGAGAGCAGTTTACTGATTTACAGTGAAAAACAGAAACATATACAGACACTTTTAACTTCTTTAACACTTGCTGTAGATATTACACAACTTATGAAAAGTCACTAACCTGTTGTTTCTGATCAAAATCTCGCTCCTTCCTTTAAGTCACAGGGTAAATCCTGAGATCATGTTCCACTTCCTTAACATAATGCCCCTTGGAATGGTGGTTAAATCCCCCAAAGGCGAGTGAGTGTGAGATTTCAGGCTGAGCAGCGTTTAGACTTGTCTCTGTATGAAGCAGGAAGAAAGCTGAGTGAGGCTTGCTCTTTCTCTCAGACTGTGCCCATGTGCTGCTGTGTGCCAACAAGTGTCACAACTTCAGCAATATAATGCAAAATAATCTGCATGTCATATCAGGTTGAACCGGTTGACTGTGTAGCAGAAAACAGACAAAAATAGGAACTGACCTCTTATACAAGGTCCCTATACTGTGTTCGCTATTTACATGTGGTCAGTCTCCCTCCTGAGTTATAATTAACCTTCTGATTTTCCACATAGATGTTCATATGATTTTGCTTTAAATATCTTTGAAATTAAGCTACAGCAGAGTAACAAGTAAAAATCTCCCTGCCCCCCCCCAAAAAAAACAAAAACAAACAACAAAAAAAAAAAAACAAAAAAAAAAAACAATAGAAACTCTCATAGAGTTTGTAATGGTTTTAATGGAATTGTATTGGTTTTAATGGAAACTGTAATGGTCCCTGTGGGTCTCTGCAGGTATTTTGTTGCCTTCTATTGGTGATATGTTATGTCTAGTGGATACCGTTAAGGACCAATAATGGTAATGATTTTAATGGTTAGTTGATGGTTTGTAATGGTATTTGTAGTGGAAACCATTAGAATTTATGTGATGTTCTATTGTTGTTGTTTTTTTCAGCAGGGCTGTGAGGAAAAAAGATGGAAAATGCTATATGTACACTAAGCGTACTAACCGAACACACTTGCTGCTATAAATTAAATATATTTGTCTTCATGTTCTGCTCCTAGCATGTTTGATGGAAGTAATCAATTGACAGACTTTTCTGAGTTGAAGTGGATGTGTTACATACAAATGTATGTATTATCATTCTAGTCAGCATGTTCATGCAGGTCCTATGTTTGTTGGTAATGGACTGGTTTTTAGTCCCCCATTAGGCCACCCAGATGATGCAAAAATTGGCTTATATATATATATATATATATATATATAATACAGGTATACAGCTGTATATTGAACTGTACAAATATAAGATATACGGCTTATGGTAGAGAATATAGTACTGAGTAATGACTTGTCCTCGGCCTTAGATGTCCATTTTCCCAAACCTTTATTTATTTATTTATTTTGTCTCGACAGGAATAATAAGAACAGCAATATTTCACTTCTCGACCACTAGATGGCAGTGTTAAAATGCCACCACGTGTCTGTCTAGTATCATGTCGACTATTTTTTTTTCTTTAGAGGTCAGAGTTGAAACTACAGGATCTTGACAGCGTGTTTCTGTTGTTATGCGCCGTATGATTTTCCTCTCATCGTATAAACAGACCGAAAGGTATTTAATGTTTATGGTAATATTTTCTGCATTTTAGCTGTTTATAGTTATACTTAGTAAGACGGCAGCTTTCATTTTCTAGCTTTTTAAAAGCACAGGCTGACTAGCACAGCTAGCATAAATGGACAGATACATGTGTGTGTTAAATGATGAACGTTTCGTGTTGTTTACAGAAATGAGAAACCTAAAGCTGCTGAAATGTGTGCGCATGTCGGAGCTGCAGAGTCCAGGCTCTCCTCAGTGTGTTTCTGTGAGGATAGACACAGACACCATACTGGTCGCCTCTCAGTTCTGCATCACAGAGTACGACCCCCGGACAGGCCAGGTAACACCACCTGTATGTCCTAAACCCCCAGGCCAGGTAACACCACCTGTATGTCCTAAACCCCCAGGCCAGGTAACACCACCTGTATGTCCTAAACCCCATCATATTCCCTGCATAGTGCATTAGTTTGGGAGGTTTGCCACTTTATAATAATGCCCAAATGTATCTAATATAGAATCTCAAATTCATTCATAAACTCCCACAGTACAGTACACTTCAGTACAGCTGATTAATCCAAATAATCCAGTTTTATTTGTATGGAGCTTTCAGCAGTAGACACGGACTATGTTTACATGGACAGCAATAATCTGATTATTGACCTTATTCTGAATAAGACAATATTGTGATTAAGATGTTTACATGAGTTGATTTTAGAATATTCCTTTCATGTTCCCGTTTTACATGTTATAGAACATAGATCAATTAACGTCACACGTCATTACGTCCTCACACCACGCCGTGTGACGTTCCCTCCAGAATTTCACGTATCGACATACAGTTGGTCTTCGTTATGGTACTGTATACAGTTTTGGGTGTTTCATTTTTCATTTTATGAGTATGACTTTAGTCTGATTAAGGTCATCAATAATCGCTGTTTACATGCTAGTTTCTTAATCAGAGTATTATCTTAATCGGGTTAATATCAGATTACTGTTGTCGATGTAAACATACTGACTGTCCCAAAGCAGCTTTAGATCCTTATTTAATGAACTAAATCTAACTAGTCAAATATTATTCGTGTTATTTTCAATCATACAATAAAGTGTTGACTGTTTACTAGTAATGGGAATATCTGATCATTTTACTGACTTGGATCTTTGAACCTCGTTCTGCAAAATGAACGGATCTTTATTCAAGTCATTTCATTCAACAGAATTACGTTAAAATGTTACATTTTCAATAGCCAGATTCCCCCAACTCGTCTTCTTACGCAAACTTTGATCATATTTGATCCGAAGAAAATGATAATGCGGCCAAGGACAACTTAAGAGAAACAGAAATTATTTATTCACCACTCAGCTGCGTCTTCTGGTCTGGTCCACATAGGCTGAGGCGCTTGTGGCCTCTTTTCTCATAACTTTTTGTGTTATATTATATTTTCTGAAGAGAAGATAAAAGTAAAAAAAGAAAGTCTCTTGCTTTATCAACGTGAGTTGCCCCGGCATACAGATAACATTTAAAGCATTAACTAAGTCGTTATTACCAGATTCAGTTTTATGGAAAAGAAGCATCATGACAGAAATACTTGTATCCAACACTGCTGCTTGTTTAAATTGCGATTTTAATCCTAAGAAACTGTTTATTCAAACCTCAATGTTGTTCTACACGTCCATGTTGTCAGACTTCAAAACCCACTTGATTTAATTTATCACTTCACTTCCACGTTTAATCAGTTGAACCCTGCGTGACATTGGCTTTTAAGGATCAGACACTGACTTTGCTGTTTGATTATTTAAGCTTTGTGAAGTTTATTTTCAGTGTTTTCCTTTCTTTAGGTATTGAATGAAGTGTCTCTAACCATGGAGAGCTATCTCCCAGAGGATGGCAGCGGTGTTGTTGTGGGTATTCAGGATCTGCCGGATCAGGAGTCTGTTTGTGTGGCCACTGCCCAGGGCGATGTCATTCTGTGGAGCCTTAATACTAATCAGGTATTCATACAGTCAGCCCGACCCCTGTTCACCTTACCTAGTTACATGTTTTATGTAATTAATGCTGTTTTGAAAACATTTGACAGTACATGTGTGTTTGCTAGCTGGAGTGTGTGGGAAGTGTGGATAGTGGACTCACTGCCATGAGTTGGAGTCCAGACCAGGAGCTGGTGACGCTCTGCACAGGTCTGTCACTGAGTGACGTTTATACCAGTGCTGTAATGGATTCGTTATATAGCTGCTGTGTGATTTATTATGCGCTGTTCTGCTCTTTAGGACAGGAGACGATCATCTTAATGACCAAAGACTTTGAGCCTATAACTGAGGTGGCCATTCAGCAGGATGAGTTTGGAGAAGGTGAGACTTTCACATGTTCAGAGCGTAGAGAAATAACTGAAAGTTTCTCTATGTTAAGATAACCGATTGATTTAATGGACTAATTCATCTGTTGTGTTTGTGTGTCAGGTAAATTCATCACAGTAGGATGGGGTAAGAAGGAGACTCAGTTTCATGGCTCAGAGGGGAAGCAGGCGGCGCAGAGGAAAGCTGCAGTAAGAATTCATTATTTATTATTATTTATTTATTGTTAGATATCAAGATTGTTTGTTTGCGTTATCAGTTTTTTAATGTAGAGCTGAATATTGTAAAAAATGCTCAGTCACCTTGAGAACTAGGAAACATCCTATAGCTGAACAATTCCTTAAAACTAGAGACAGTCTACAAATAATTTACTATATACTACAGTATTCATTGTGATTTGTATGTCCGTATATATTTCACTTGCAAATTTCTGCTGCATTCCATATAAGGAAGTGCAGCCTGCAGTGCCATGGGACGACCGCATGCCGAGGATTACATGGAGAGGCGATGGGCAGCTTTTTGCAGTCGGCGCAATCTGTCCTCAGACAGGCAGGTGTCTCATTATTATATAACCAGGGCTGGAGAAATGAATAACCCTGAACAAGCTCATTATGTGTCTGGGCTGCTTATTTTTTCATTCATAGTTGCCTAATGGATCCTTAGGTTTAACAACCAGAAAAAGAAACTACTACTCCTTATTAACATTACCAAAACAAAAAGTTTAATTTGGTATGTAGCTACAGTGGTGCTTGAAAGTCTGTGAACCCTTTAGAGTTTTCTAGATATCTGGCTAAATATATATATATTATAACATCATCAGATTTTCACAAAAGTCCTAAAAGTAGACAGGGAACCCAACTAAACAAATGAGACAAAAATAATATACTTGCTCATTGATTCATTGAGGAAAATGATCTAATATTACATGTCTGTGAGTGGCAAAAGTATGTGAATCTCTAGGATTAGCAGTTTAATTTGAAGTTAGGTTAACATAAATTAGAGTCAGGTGTTTTTAGTCAATGAGATGACAATCAGGTGTAAGTGAGCGTCCTGTTTTATTTAAAGAACAGGGATCTAGGAAAGTCTGCTCTTCACATGTTTGTCTAATAGAAATATTGTGGAAGGACCTGAAGCAAGCAGTTCATGTGAGTAAACCCAACAACATCCCAGAGTTGAAGCTGTTCTGTACTGAGGAATGGGATAAAATTCCTCCAGGCCGATGTTCAAGACTGATCAACAGTTACTAGAAACGTTTAGTTGCAGTTATTGCTGCACAAGGGGGTCACTGCAGATACTGAAAGCAAAGGTTCACATACTTTTGCCACTCACAGATCTGTAATATTGGATCATTTTCCTCAATACATAAATTACCAAGTTTAATATTTTTGTCTTGTTTGTATAATTGGGTTCTCTTTATCTAAATTTATTTTGTGAAAATCTGATGATGTTTTAGGTCATATTTATGCAGATATATAGAAATTTCTAAAGGGTTCACAACATTCCAAGCACCATTGTATGTTTAAATCTAAAGCACTTCACCATGATGTGTGCACCATGACACTGTAACTGTACCTTATGCTTCCCGAATCAGGCTGCATGCTG
The DNA here is from genome assembly GCF_023375685.1 of Ictalurus furcatus. Classification (NCBI taxonomy): domain Eukaryota; kingdom Metazoa; phylum Chordata; class Actinopteri; order Siluriformes; family Ictaluridae; genus Ictalurus; species Ictalurus furcatus. The sequence continues at coordinate 12,278,497 of NC_071268.1, read as the reverse complement.
CATTACACACATGCTTGATAGACTATCATTTCAGAACCAGGAGCATGCAGGTGTCATATTACTCTCCTGTCAATTTATCTCGCCGTTAAACAAATCAGCTGAAAAGACTTGTACAATATCTTTTACATGCAATGTGAGGACAGAATACAACAGCTCATAGCCAAAACATGAGTCAGTGACTTGCTGACTTTTAATGTGCTACTTTAGAGCTTTTGTTAAAAGAGGATAGAATATGAGATGCTTTCCTTTCCCTTAGTCTGCATTAATGCAATTAACTAGCTCCCCATACGCTATTATATCATGTTAGCTTCCACCTTTTAGCCCAGTCGGTTTCAGGACAACCTGGTGGACTAGCTAATGAATTTATGATTTGTGCTTTTGTCTCGTTTCAGGTGCTAGAAAAGTCAGAGTGTGGAACAGAGAGTGTGTCCTGCAGGCTACTAGTGAAGTTGTCAACGGCCTTGAAGAAGCTCTCTGCTGGAAGTAAGAGCTTCTGAAATAATCACTCACATATGTGTCTTTTTTGTAATAAATTAACCCCTTAAACTTTAGCAGAAGATTTATCTCTCTTGTAGCTACACACATTTCCTATTAGTTTTATGGTAGTTAATAAATTTGTAGAAATAATACGCTCTAAAATGGTCCCCAAGAAATCAAAAAGGATGTTTTGTGGTTTTTAGTATGAATATGTTAGACTTAAGGTTATCTATAAGCTAGTGGGCTGCAAAACAACAAAAAAATTAACATTTAGAAGATATATGCATTCACAATTTACAGTCTCTACTACCAATACGGATCAACAACTTGGATGACATCATTCTGTACTTCAGCTTCTCATCAGATTTGCTGTCCAATCAAATGTTCTCTAGAATCTGAAGGGTCCCGCCCCCAAAGTTATAAGAATGATCATGCTGAAGTTGTCGTTATTGAGCAAGCAAAATTATATTAGCAAGCATGGCTCGTAAATGTGTTTTTGGCACTTTGAAGAAGGAGGTATATGTGCCAGCTCACTGCTTTGTGACAGACATTTTTCCATGGTACTAACTGTCAAGTACGGCTTAGCCCATGCTGTGAGGTAAGCAAAACACTATTGGCTAATTAAAAAGTGGGAGGAGCGACCCAATATGTCCTTACCTAACTTTCTGTTTCAGTGGAAATTACGTCAACACATCGAATAATGCTGTGAGTTTCAAGGCACTTCATGGGGACGTTAATAAAAAAAAAAACCTGGACATTTGTCTTAGCAACCTAAGCTTGTTGGTCTACAGTGTAAAGCCTAACAATGTTGTGTGTGTTTCAGACCTTCGGGTAGCGTGATAGCCTGCACTCAGCGGCACCCAAACAAATACTGTGTTGTGTTTATGGAAAAGAATGGCCTGCTGCATGGAGACTTTACTCTGCCCTTCGGCAAGGACCAGGTTAAGGTGGGCCATGATTCATCAGTACACTGTAGAGTACATGACCTCTGGGCTTTAATCAAATACTGGATAAACAGCGCTGTTTTTGTGTCTGTGTGTGTTAATGTATGTAAGTGTGTATCGTGTTTCAGGTGAAGGAGTTGCTTTGGAACAGTGACTCCACGGTGCTGGCTGTTTGGCTCATGGATCTGAACCCAGGAGTGAACGGCAACCGCAACACATACAGTTAAATATGACTTAACATTTATTTAATGTATACATTTTAATTATCTGTAATTACATTACATTTAATTATCTGTAAATATCTTTCCACTATCAGTTTCTATTTCATTAATTACCAACTCTGTCCCTTTTTTTAATCTTTTTTTTTTTAGTTCAGCTATGGACGGTAGGGAATTACCACTGGTACCTGAAACAGAGTCTGCATTTTGGAAGTGAGCCCTCAAAGGCTCCAGTCTGTGTGTGTTGGGACCCTGTGAAGCCACTCCACCTCCACCTGATGGCTCATGACTGGAGCACTTACACTTATGACTGGGGCTGGAGCACAGATCGTAGCCAAGGATATGATTCACATGATAATGCCAATGTGGCAGTCATTGATGGAGGTGAGAGCCTCGTGACTACCTCACTGGTTGTTCATATGTGTGTTCTGAGATGCTATGCTCAAAGCTGGGTTCAGAGATTTTTCATTTTGAACACTCTTTTGACATTTTGGCAAAGTTGGCCTAACAAACAGTCCCCTCCGAAAGTATTAGAACAGCAAGGCCCATCATTTGATCAAGGCCATTGATCAAAAGATAAATATGAGATGATAGATCAGAATTTCAGCTTTCATTTCCTGATACTTACATCTAGATATGTTGAACAACTTAAAACATGGCACCTTTGGTTGCAGACCAACCAATTTTTAGATGAGCAAAAGTATAGGAACTGAAAGTCTTAAAGTAAATAAAAGCAAATAACACTTAATAATTGGTTTGGCTTGCTTTTCTCCCATAGACAGCTCTGTGGTCTTCATGTTGGTTTATCCTTTTTAACAAATGCAGTCCTAAACCTAGGGCTCCAACCAAGAGTAGACTTTCAGAGCTATTAATTGTTTAAACAATCAGTTTAACAGGGCACACCTGTGCAGCAAGTAATACCTGTCAGTTGCATGTTCCAATATTTTTGATCGCTTGAAAAAAAAAATGGGTGGGTTCAAACAAAAGGTGCCATGATCTAAGTTGTTTAACACATCTAGATGTAAATAGGAGGAAATGATAGCTGAAATTCTGATCTATTGTCTCATATTCATCTTTTGATTCAGTAATAGAAGTGTACTTGTTGTTCCAGTACTTTTGGAGAGGATTCTATCTGCTCAGAGGAAGGAGTTAGGTGTCTGTGACACTCCAGGTTCAGGACAAAGAGTACTTGTACTGTCATTCAGGTGTCTTAGCCTAGGCATTGCACATACATGTGTTTTCAGTGCTTCACCTGGACCACTTAAAGGAAAGCACCCCCCTAAAACACTGTAAATACATTTAGAATGAAATATTTGTGATGTGCTTAGCGATTGTGGTGCTAATTTGGTTGATGGTGTGTTTTTTGTTAGTGTGAGAAGCTAGTGGTTTGTGCTGCACTGACTTCATGTAGGTTAATTGCTAGCACTCTTGCAATGGTATTTAACAGAAAAAAATCTCAAACATAAATGATAACAGACAGGTTATCCTCTTAGCTCCTAAAAACAAAAGAACAAGAGCTTCTTTTCTCACTCACAACATTTCTTAGAGATGTTCAGTGTCAAGTTAGTGAGAAAATCCAACCTTAGAAGTAGTGCAGAAAGCAAACACAGGACTCGAAATTTCCAACATGCAGTGCAGCTATACAATGCATTCACGGCAGAGCTTTGACTTGGCTAGTTAGTGAGCTACGAGATGAAGAGTGTGTTGGCATTGATGACGGTATTCGCATGTAAGTTGAAGCTTTGGATCCTGAGCTGTTTGAGCAAAGTGTACAGATGAGGTAAGAGAGCTGGAAAACAAAAGCACTAAAACGCTGCTGCATTAATCTCTTTAGATAGAGATGAATTCCCACTGATGACTCTATCAGCTGGCAGTTAAACAGCATTATGGATAGTGTAGTAATCGAAGTGGTGTTAAATGATGTGCAAACAAAAAAAGTCAACTCAGAATGTCATTTGCAAAATAAATCTTGGACATTATTGGAGATCATATGTTAATTATACAGATTAGTATGTAAGTCATTCAGGATGTAGTTTTCCTTTAAGGGAGGGACAGAATTGGAAAAAATTAACCTTCTGCTAATTTCTATTAAAATCACTGACTATGCCTTTAAGGTCAGCATAGATTTATATATACGTAGATATAACCAGCTTGCCCAGGACTTTGGTCTCTAAATCTTTTGTCCTTCTTGTCTTACAGCTAAACTTATGGTGACAGCATTTCGTCAGTCTGTGGTTCCTCCACCCATGTGTTCTTATGAACTGCAGTTTCCTTCTCCTATCAACTTGGTCACCTTCCACGCACAGCCTCTGAGTACCAATGAGCTTGCAGCATTAACAGCAGACGGATGTTTGCATATCGCTAGCCGAGGTGCGCTGATTACAAAAAAAAAAACATGACAAATTAACAAAGCATTTTCTCTTTCTGTTTTTCTTCCTGTGCATTACAGTATGGTGTGTTTCAGTGGCCATATTCATGCTTTGTTTTGAGTTTACTTGAAAGCAAATAACGGTTTTCACCTTTCTCACTCAGACGGTGAAGATGCCAGTGAGCCTGTTAAAGATGCATCTGGATTTAGAGTCGTCTCTAAACCACTGGTTTTACAAAAGACATACAGGTTAGATTACAGCACTGTGACAACACTATCGCATAAAAAAACACTGGATGGAAACACCAGATGCGAATAAAATCTCCAAAATGCACATAATATACGCTCAATTGAAGTGGATAATTTTTTTATTTGATAAGAAGACATGCACATAAACTATGACGGAAACACATTTACCAGATATATTCCTCATGTGCATCAGAAAAAAAGTCATGTGACTTTGCCACAGCAAATCATGTGATTGGATAATTAGCTCAGAAAAATAAACGTGGCAGAGAGAGAGAGATGTGCCACTTCCCCCGGAAGTGACGATTTTGTTCACTTGAACACATGGAATGGAAACGATGCTTTATTTGCAAATGTTTTATATTCAAATTTTTTTCAATTTGAGTTAAATTCACTTAAATGGGAACATAGCTAATGTCTTTATTTTAATGTATTGCTGTTATTATTCTTGTAAGGCGTGTGTGTGTGTGTGTGTGTGTGTGTGTGTGTGTGAGATTTTTGTTTTTTGTTTGTTTGTTTGATGCTGATTGTACCTTCTGTGCAGTGTTGCAGTGGCTCACGAGGGGGTTCTGGCTCTGCGTCTGCTGCTCTGGCTGAGGAAGGATGTGTACGTGGCAGTCGCATGTGGAAACAAACTAAACCAGTCACATCTATTCGTACTGACCCCAGCAGAGATCCAGAGCTCAGAACCCAGACTGGACATCAGGTACAGACCAACATCACATATTTCAAGCTCTACAATTCATTGTGTAATATTAATTTTAACTAACCTGTAGAACTGGATAATGTATGGAATGCTGCTATCTTGCTTTCATCCCTGTAATTTGGTCTGTGTGTTAATTCAGGTCAGAGGTCAAGGTTGAAGGTCATGTGATCAGCATGTGCCATAGCTCTAAGAGTGACACGTTGGTTCTGCAGCTGGAGGATGGACAGATCAGGAGAGTGAACTGGGGTGAGTGATCCTAGCAGTACTGAGCTTGATTCTGTACTTTAATAGTGTTTGTATGGAAGATGGCATGGTGTATTCAGTCTAGAGATAGACCGATATAGATTTTTTTTAATAACCAATACCGATATTTACATGTTTATGTGCTCGATAACCGATATGCAAAACTGATATTTATTTATTGTTTTACTTAATTATTGTTTGACACAATAATAAACCACCACTGAACTGAACAAGCCGTTTTATTTAGAACAGTTTTGTCAATTTAAATTCCTCCTTGCATACAAAACAATACAACTCTTATTTATACACAAATAAATAGAGGGGTCTGAAGTGTGCAAAAAATAAAATAAAAATAAATTGCACCCACTATTTTACTAAAGTATCTTTTTTTTTTTTTTTTTTTTAAATAAAAGCTTCGATAAGGTAAACAAAGAGGTAAAACAAATAAAGTACATAAAAATAATTCTAACCCTATGCTCTTGTTCATTTGGCGTTCTTTGCAAACTGCCACCCCTGGCAATGACCGTGTGAAGTAAGTCCATTGAAGTAAGGTTTTTCATCCTTTCAGTCATCTTAAACAAAAAGGTGTTGAAAGTTAGCAGTCTTTCATGTTAAATTTCATCTTCATATTACAACAATAAAAACATATTTTTACTTAGAAAAACATCAGCATCAACACTAATATTAACAATAGGCAAAATAAATTTAGAAAGTCTAATGTTTTCAAATGGAGAACATAAATAAATGACGGTGGACTCAACTTTACATAAATGTAATTACTGATTTTAAACTACAGTTTTAAAAGGTTTATGTGCCGTTTAGGCTAACGAGTGAAGACAACTACTTCGCTGAATAAGTGTACATTGTCAGGAAAGTAACAAACTAAACAGTGTATATACAATTACAGAGTCCATCTCAACTGGTATGTTATCAGAATTATTAATAATGTTTTTGTCGGTCTAGATTTTGAAATACCTGCTGACAGAGCACTGTTTATCTATGCGTTTACACAGAACTATACTCAAACTGCGATTGCTCGCGGCGATAATAAATAATGTTTATTAGCGAAATAAAGGATATATAGTAAATGTTAATATAATTTAGGTTTTATTTCCAACATGCACTTATTCAAGGCTGTTTTATTTAATTAATGTAAAGTTACGTCTTTGGGACATGACTTGACAGTTTATGTGACTCTGAGTTCGTTTCTATTCTTAGTGCCAAGCTGCTTAAACTACATATCAAGCATTTATGTAACCCATCTCATTTGTGCATTAATGGCTATGTTAAATAAATAAATTAATTAAAATTAAAGCAAAGCAAGTGTACTTTACCTGTGCACACCGTTGTTGACTCATCTCCCCTCAGCTGTAATGACGGTCCTGTGCGCAATTCTCAAAACACCCACAAGATGCCGCCATTTATCGGTAAAACCGATATTTAAAAAGCAATATCCGATTAAGGAAAAATTTTTACATATCAGGAAAATTATCGTTAAAAATATTGGTAAAACTGATTATCAGTCGATCTTTAATTCAGTCCCAGCTGATACTACTGAATAATACACACCGACAGTTTCTTGAGTTGATACACCAGAATTTGAGCTAAATTTTACCAAAAATTTTGATAAACAATATTTTGGTGGGTATTCCTGCATTATACAATGCCACATATTTTACTGAATTATTTTTATTCTATTATGGATCAAGCAGTACAGTAATTATGCAATACTTTAATGTTCAGACTCCGCAGCAATAACAGTGACTGAATGGAAGGATTCTTTAGAGTTCAGTGTTAACTTTCCCCAGCCCTGTGTTCACACTGCACTGTGTACCATCAACGGAGAGGTAACGATACAGGAAACACATTTTGCTTTGTCTTTCTTCAAATATGTCTGTTGTGGTGTGTATTCAGATGTATTGTGTCTCTCTGCAGGAGCATTTAGTAGGACTGACAGAAAGATCCCACCTCTATATTGGTAACAGTGTGGTATGTATGAGTGATCTAAAACTCCTTTATAATAACACTACGAGTAAAGATTTTAATAGTCTTCCATGTCACACCTAATAATAATAATAATAAGAAGAAGAAGAAACAACTTTATTTTATATAGCACCTTTAAAAATGCCTCTCTAGAGGGAAGAAACAGGGCTACATGAAGAACATGGATTTGACACAGGAAGAGTTGTAGAGGTGTATTTAGTCACGTATATCTGGTTAAATTATATTTTTGTTCTGCAGGTCGCGTCTAATATTTCCTCCTTTGTGGTGTATGATGAGTTCCTCCTTCTCACCACACAATCTCACATCTGCAGTTGCTTCCACCTGACCACACTGTCAATCAAAGGTAAGAGGCCGAGGTGCAGTCAGCATGTTTTATTGTTTTCTTCTTCTTATATCACAGCAATGCTAAGAACAATAAAAACAGAGGCAACTTTTTTCTCTGTCGTGAAGTTAATAAGCCAAAAAACTCAGCTTGTCATGATACCAAGAAATTGTAAAAGCCCTCTTTCCTAAAGACACTGGAGACTCCTAACAGGTGTACACAAACATTTGCTTATATAGTGATGTATGTTTGTGAGATGCACCGTAGTCCAGCTAAACTATATTTTAGTCCAGTATATACAGTGCTGTGAAGAAGTATTTGCTGATTTCTTCTGTTGTGTATATCTCATACTAAATTGTTTCAGAAATTAAAACAAATATAAGATAAAACAAAGGCAACCTGAGTAAACGCACAATACAGTTTTAAAATGGTAGTTATTTATTGAACCAAAAATGTTATCCAATACCAACTGGGCTTGTGTGAAAATGTATTTGCCCCCATAGTTACGAATTCCCAAATTCTATGAAACTGCATTCGTAATGGGGTTCAGCTGGACTAGATACAACCAGACCGGTTTACTGCAAACCCTGTTCAATCAAATCAACACTTAAATAGAACTTTCTTCAACAGCATGAAGTTAAAAGGTTAAAAGGTCTTAGCCAGTAACACACTATGCCAAAATTGAAGGAAATTCCAGAAATGATGAGGAAGAAGGTGGTTGAAATACATCAGTCTGGGAAGGGTTGCAAAGCTATTTCAAAGGCTCTGGTACTCCAAAGGACCACAGTGAGAGGCGTTATCTCCAAATGGAAAAACCCGGCACAGTAGTGAACCTTCCCAGAAGTGGCTGACCTTCCAACATTCCTCCAAGAGCACAGCAACTACTCATCCAGGAAGTTGAAAAAGAGTCAAGGACAACATCAAAGGACCTACAGGCCTCTCTTGTGTCAATAAAGGTCACTGTTCATGACTCCACTATCAGAAAGACACTGGGCAAAAATGGCATCCATGGAAGAGTGGTGAAGTGAAAACCACTGCTAACTCAGAAGAACATTAACGATCGTCTGAATTTTGTCAAAACACACCTTGATGATCCTCAAACCTTTTGGGAGAATGTTCTGTGGATTGATGAGTCGAAAGTGGAACTGTTTGGAAGACAGGAGTCCCGTTACAAAATTGTATCTGTGAGCAAGATTAGATGACGGAGCTCGCACTGTGAGCCTCTTTGTAAATTCATACACTGTTGTCATGGTGTGTCTGCAGATGTGCAGGTGGCTCTGAGTTCAGAAGCAGCTCAAAATGATGAGAGTGTGCGCAGGGTGGAGAGAGGATCTCGCATCGTTACTGTGGTGCCTCAGGACACCAGACTCATCCTACAGGTTAGCACTGAACTCAACAACTAGCTTGCACTCACGCATCATTCATGCTGCCTGTCAGCTTCAGATAAGCTAATGAAAGCTAAAATTCTCCATATTTTTAGACTTGACGCTTTCCTAGGCAGTAAGTCAAGAACCTTCTTACCTTCTGGCTGTAAATTAGTCGAAAGAAGTACACAAGAAGTCAGTTTGAGACTGCAGAGTTGCAGATTAAAATCCCTGTGATGTTAATTCCTGATCATTTTAGACAAGCTTTAATAACCAGCTGTGTGCATTTCCCCCCCCCCCCCCAGATGCCCCGTGGTAACCTAGAGACCATCCATCATCGAGCTCTTGTGCTTGCTCAAGTCAGGAAGTGGCTTGATGAGTATGTGTATTTAATAACTCATAAAGAGCATAAAATTCACAAGGTCACATTTTCATACGTTTTGAAATATTCCACACTAATCTAGGCTGAAATTTAGAGATGCTTTCGAATGCATGAGGAAGCTGCGGATCAACCTGAACCTAATCTACGACCACAATCCGAACGTGAGTGATCTCATCATCGTGTGATTTCCTCTTATATGTTGTAGTGAAGTAACCTTATGCCCTTTGATTCACAGGTGTTCTTGGAGAATGCGGAGCTGTTTCTGAAACAGATTGCCTCAGTCAACTACATCAACCTTTTTCTTACAGAGCTCAAGTAAGTGCCTTTCTGCTTATACAGTGTCCGAGTATATGTTTGAAGTTCATTATAAGCATGATAGGATTTATTACTTAATAGAGAGGAAGATACGACCAAGACAATGTACCCGTGTCCAGTGAGTTCTGCATGCCAGACTGCTTCAGTAACAGCGAGAGAAGGTCAGGGGAGGAGGAAAGTGGACATTGTCTGTGATGCTCTGCAATCAGCCATGGAGACTCTCGATCCACATAAGTATGCCCTTTAAAATTTATATTGTGAATATATCTTACTCAGCCGACCAATAATGAACTATGTGATTGTTTTTTCCCCCCTCACAGATACTGCTTGTGCATTTTAACATCTCATGTGAGGAAGACGAAGCCAGAACTTGAGACTGCTCTACAGAAAGTCCATGAATTGCGTGGTAAGAATTAGGGACGGGCCACAGAGCAGTGACAAAACACTGATAAATAGTTTTTCCTGTTGTTTATGTGTGTGTGTTTATATCATACAGCCAATTTTTCACATATTTATGAAGGGTGCTGATAAACAATTTAGCATGTAAAAGGGGGAAATGAAACAGCTGATACATAAAGTATATTTGAATGTCCAATAAGGTACTCATTATTTTAAGTAATGATTGAAACAGTTAGGGTTATAAAAGTTTTGACAATTCCTACAATATTCCAGAAGGCACTAGTGAGAATTAATACAATTTCAGTAGTGTCTCCCTTAAATTCTTTTTTGGGCACTAGAGGGCATTAAGATCTCTCTTTGTGAGGATAGGATCACTGAGTCATGAAATATAATTTGGGTATAATTGAAAGCTTTCTGGAGTGGTGCTGTGCGACAGATTATGAGTAAAGCGGTGTACATTTAGATTTATATAATTTTAAGGTTTTGCTGCTGAACCTGAAATTGAAATGGACTTAATTGTGATTATACAGTATGTCCTGATTCTACACAGAATATTTAAGTGGGTGTCAAACAACACAAAACAAACCAACAACAAAAAAGCAAATATAAAAACTTATTGCATAAATATTCACCCCTGCTGCTGTGATACCCCTAAATTATTTCTTGTGCCATCAGAAGTCAAATGATTAGTGGTATGGAGTTTACCTATGTGTAATTAAAGTGTCACAGACAGTTGTGACACGACTGTTGCTGCAAGGCCCTAGAGTTTGTTAGCGAACATACTGTACGTAAACAAACAGCATCATGAAGACCATGAGGCCATCAGAACAAGTCCATGATAAATTTCTGGAAAAGTATCAGTCCATTGTAGTTTCTGGTTGTGTTAGTGTACTAGTTTAAGGCGAGTTAATACTTATGAAATCATAACTTTTGTATTGTTTTTTTTATTTGTAAATAGTTTTTCAAGCTATATTGATTTGTGTTTAGCTAAAACTTTTGTCTGTTTCATTCTTGAGTGCATAAAATACCAGCAAAATGATCAGATATTGAAATGATAAACTGCTTAGAATATTAAAATCTGTATATATCCATCTCCCCTGAGTTTATATGTTTGTTTTTGTGAATGTTAACCTTGTGATTTTTTGTGATTAGTGAACCCACCCAGTGCAGAAAATGCAGTGAGTGCAGAGGAGGCTCTGAAGTACCTCTTGTTCCTGGTCAACGTTAATGAATTGTATGAACACTCTCTGGGAACCTATGACTTTGACCTGGTGCTCATGGTAGCGGAAAAGTCTCAGAAGGTTGGGGATGTTTCCGTGTAGTTTGTATGGACACTATTTTTTTTGTAAAACTTTCAATAGAAAACCTGAGTGAAATCTTACCTGCACTCTTATGTTCTCCCCTCTTTTATCATCTCTAGGACCCTAAAGAATATCTTTCCTTCCTGAACATGCTGAAAACCCTGGAACCTAATTACCAGCGCTATACCATAGACAAACACCTGAAGAGATACAAGAAGGCCTTGCATCACCTCAGCAAGTGTGGTGAGACCTTACACAGTCTGAGTATAGGTTAACAATATACATAGAAAACATACACGCAAAAGAGCTAAATATTTGTTTGTTTCTCTCTCTCTCTGTCTCCCTCTCTCTTCCCCCCTCCCTCCTTCCCCCTCTCTCTTTCCCCCTCCCTCCCTCAGGCGAGGAGCACTTCACTGAGTTATTAAACCTGGTGAAAGACCAGAAGCTATACACCGAAGCTCTGCAGCTCTACCCTGCAGATAGCCAGCAATACAAGGTTACTTCTCCTATAAATGCTGATTAAATAACATGTTTAGGTCCCTGGCTTAAATGTTCTCTAGTATGACTGTCAACTTGTGCATGGGATCCTCTGTAAACTTATATTGTAAAATTGTGTGCTGTGCTTAAAAGACATCCTGTGAAAAAATGTGAATGAATTGGTAGTTTGTACTATGGTCTGACTTATTTATCGGTTGGCGGATAAAATTGAGAGATATTAGTAATACGTGACCGTGATTATTATAGGTGCTGGTTTGTAGCTGTAAAAGCAGTGCTGAAGCTGCCTCTCAAACCAGTGAGTCTGAGGGGCGATGCTTGCATAGGACACCATTTGTTCAATGGTCACCTAGAACTGATATTAGGATTCTATGCACAGACTTAATGGCATTAAATGCATTCATAAACACGATGCTCATTTGAACAGTCACATCCCTGAATTGTGCTGAGTTCACAAATAACTCTGACCTCTCTATGATGCCATCAGGCGCTAAGTGTGGCCTACGCTGAACACCTGTTGGAGGATCAGCAGGCTGAGCAGGCAGGGTTGTTGCTATGGCGATGTGGAGAGATGCCCCGTGCTTTGCAGGCCTTCATCAGCTGCACCAGCTGGAGACACGCCCTCGCCGTGGCAACACACATCCCTGTGCCACCCACACAGCTGACACAGCTTGCACGAGATCTAGCAGGTATTGTGTGTGTGTGTGTGTGTGTGTGTGTGTGTGTGTGTGTGAGTGAGTGCAGTCATCCATCTAACCTCCTAATAACCCATGCAAGTGGTTTAGGATACATATCTAATAGCTCAAGAAATAACCTAAAACAAATCCATGAAACTGATAATCCTGAGTCTTTACACTCAACACACAAATGGATTTTTCCTATTGTGCTGTGATTAATATCAGTAAAATAGATATGTTGGTTTTTTTCAATGTTTCAGAGAAGCTTCTGGAAATGAGGAGACATACAGAGGCTGCTCTGCTGCTGGAGCAGTATGCTAAGGTGCGTGTAATTGAATCAGCCCTTTAAATTCCCTCTCACTGCTTTGTATCTCCAGGATTCTTGCAGTAGTGTAGCTACTGGGCCATTATTTAAAGTAATAAATGCACAACTGAGAGAAATATTCCAGCATTTTTCATCTCTATCTACTCATTTTGGCATGTTTCCCTGTACTGAGAAAAAGACAGAAAATCGGTTTACTCAAACCTTGCTAAAGGCAGTTGTCGAATTCAGGCAATAACATGAGTTCGAAATTACAACCATTGCAGTCCTGGGGTGAGACAGACATGATCAGAAGTCTGATCAGTGCTGTTTTTTGTAGCTTCATCCAACTTTCTAACACTGGATCAATTATGTGCCATTAGGCCAAAGCTGTGGCACTCCTGTGTTTATTATGAGATACACTGTTTAGCTGGAATCCAAATAGGTCATTTATATAGATTTAGGGCTTAATATAAACAGACCACTGATTGCAGATTTGATTAAATCGTTCTTTATAAATGTTTCAAGGTTTTCGACTGTTTTCTCATTGCTGGGAAATAAGTTGAAGTTCTTGTCTGTGCTAATGACACATGCTACAGATGTGGTTGAGAAAGATTAGACAGAAAATGTTGGAGTCATTCTTTAATTAATGGGCTGTGCTGCTATAGGAAAATAATCACTGGTGAGGTGGTGTGATGCGGCCTGGCGCAAAGTAGTTACTATTACCAGCAGGTCCTGAAGTGTTCCTGACTTATTCCGTAATTAGTAAAATCACTGTGATATGACGCGTCATACAACTTATGTTTATAATTATGTTTAATGTTGTGGAAGATCAGTTCCTGTTATCACTTATGTTATAGCAGCTATAAATTCCCTCACCAGCATCTATTTTGTTCTGTCTTGAAGTTACTAAGACAAAAAAGCAGCTTGTAATGTCTCCGAGAAAGTCCTCTATCCTGAAGACTCTCCTGTGTTGTAAAAGTTAAAATTACGGCTTTACCTCCGACTGTTACAAAATGCTGACACTGGAGACTCCTTCCAAAAATTGCTGAATAAATGTCTATCCACATATATTTCTGTACTTTGTTGGATTCTATTACCTTGTACATTACATGTATTATACAGATCTTGTTCATGAGGATGCAGATATAAATCGCGGGAGTATTTTGTGCACGTTAATTGAAAGTGGAATATGGTGATCTTTTCAGGACTGCGAGGAGGCTATTTCTGCCTTGATTGAAGGAGCTGCATGGGAGGAAGCTCTCAGACTAGTGAGTCATTTGTGCTTTAATTTGACATTTCTTACAATTTCTTATTTCTTCTACATGTCGTAAAACTTGTATTTTGAATCTACTGTTTATTTCTTTATTACAGATTTACCTTTACAACAGACCAGACATCATTGAAACCAATTTGAAGCCTGCGCTTTTGGAAGGTACTAAACACTTTTCACCCTTGACTTTAACAAGTCTTAATAAACTTTTTCTGCTTGTTCGTTCTTAAGCTTCAAGCTTGATTTTTGTCTGATTCTGCTCAGCTCACAGTACTCAGATGGCCTTTGTGGACTCTCAAAGGGCTCTGTTCACACGCCATAAAAACAGACTGGCCTTTGTGCGAGAGCAGAAAGAGAAGGCTAGACTGGAGTTTGTTGGTAAATACCACTGTAAAATTTGTAGCTATAAAATGTCTAGCTTTTTTGTAGGCTTTTAGATGGAACACACAGGACTGATTTAGAGATGTTTTGTGCTGTTTCACCGTTTCTTTCCACTGCAGATGATGACGGCCAAGACTGCGCAGACGCTGAACTCTACTCAGAGGCCAGCAGCGTCCTGACCGGCAGCCGTCTTGGATCAAAGTATTCGCACAGCAACTCCCGCATCTCCTCGTAAGTATTCAGTAGTAACGAACTTAGTTCAGATGTTCTACTCAGCTCAGCATGTCCTCATGTGAGATAGGAAAACATTCCCCACACTGTACCTGCAGCCTTTCATTATTCTCACAAAGCTCCTCTCACCCCTTTGATGCACGTCCCGTTCATGCACAGGATTGTTGATCATCATACTCATTGCTTTATATTGCACAAAACAACTGCACATATCTGCACTTTATCAGACTGTTGCTGCCACTCATCTCTATATCCCCACAATATATTTTTCTACTTTTTTAAAATACTTTCCTATTTTCTAACTCTTACGTACGTTTTATGTAACGGACAGTCGTAAAATGCATTTCACTACACGTCGTACTTTGTATGGTTGTGTGCGTGTGTGAGACATACAAAATTTGATTTGAGACGATGCCATAACCGACATACCTAGTTCAATCTATCATGCCTCACTAAGGTGACTCGGTTTGCCTTATTTATACCACACATCACAGGCATGTGACTGGTCAAAATGTACAATTTGTTTGAAGGTGGGAGCATCGTTAATAAACGACCAAATCAACACATTGCCGATTAAAATGTTTAGGGCTCTCTGCTATTTTTCTACGTAAGATTGATACCATGAATATACAACAAACATTACGGAATTAAATATATGGAGAGTAAGGAGGCAGTGCATCTTTCATGCAACTGGCAGAGCGTTTCTGAGGAATGCCTGGGAAAACTGACCAAGTGAAGAAAGTGTGTGCAATGATTATAGGTGCCAAATGTCTTTATTATACGATACCCAGTTCTGATCATAGACAGATATCCTCACAGTAAAAAAAAAAGGCTTGTGAGGGAATGACTTTATAACTGGTAAAGCTGGCAAGAACAACTGGACATGCCACAGCATTAACTGTAACTATAAATGGATAAAAGGTATGATGTGTCATATTTTAATACAAGTGTATAAGTGGAATAAAACGGCTAATGATACGCTGTTATTGGAGAATAATCAGCTTCAGGGTTGTAATTCCAGATATCCTGGGCAGCTGTGGCTCAGCTACTAATCGTAGGGTTGGCGGTTCGATTCCCGGCCAACATGTCTCCACATGCCAAAGTGTCCTTGGGCAAGACACTGAACCCTAAGTTGCTCCTGATGGCAAGTTAGCGCCTTGCCATCTGGCAGTTCTACAAGTTCTGCAGTCATGTGTGTGTTTGTGTGTGTGAGAGAGAGAAAATGGGTGAATGAGAAACAGTGTAAAGCGCGTTGTAAACAGTGTAAACTGCTAAGGTTAAAAGAAGCGCTATATAAGTGCAGACCATTCACCGTGTCACATTGTTAACAGCATGCTTAGTCATGTTTTATTCCTTACGTATTGTGTTAGGCACAACATTTCAACTTAACCGTGACATTACTAGCAAAATGTATTATATTTTTTGAGAGATTTTTCTGAGAAGAAAAAAAAACAACCTCTTTTTCTTGGCAGTTCATGAGGAACAAGCATGAACAACAGCCACAGAAGAAAATGTCTGTGTTTCCTATGCAATTTGTTCATGCTGAAAGCCTGAGGCTGATTGCAGCTCTTTCTTTCAGGAGATCATCTAAGAACCGCAGGAAAGCTGAAGGAAAGAAGCACAGCTTAAAGGAAGGAAGCCCCTTTGAGGACATTGCCCTTCTCCATGCCATTATCCAGATCATACACATCGTTGACAAGATGAGGGGTAAGATTAGAAATCACTTTTAGTTCTGCTCAGCTGAGTGAAAAGTGCTGCAGGGATTGTCCCTGCTCATGACTTATGGATGTAGAGAACTGTGTCTGTGCATGGATTGACCTAATCTGTGGGAAGGCTCTGTTTTAGGCACTAGCAGCAGAGATGAGAAACTCCGCAGCAGCCAGAGGCTCTTGACTTACATCAGAAAAATGCTTATTTAAGACAGGTTTTGACAGCAGCTTGGAAGACTGCAGTTCTGTGGTTTATTTTATATATTTGTCGTGTGCCGTTTTATATATTTATTTGCTTTTGTCTGGAGCCGTGTTGTGTAATATCAGAAACATCCGTGACCGCAGCGTGTCGTTTTTTCCTCCACAGAGGAAATCCATAGTCTCCTGAAGGCACTGATACTGTTTCAGTTTGACAAGCTGGCCAGAAGCCTGCAGTTAGACTACAGCATGCTGCTTCGGCTCATCGACACGGGCATCCCTGAGATCTGGCATGAAGGAATTCAACAAAGCCAAACTCCAGTAAGAGACACACTCAGCACTTATGTTTGTTGTTTGAAGTGGCTGAGGTATTTGAAATAAGCTTGTTCAAATTCATGTACTGCAGTGGTTCTCAACCGGGGGGGGGCGGAATAGAGATCGGAAGTGGGGCGCAAATTGTTTTCAAGAAATAAAAAACAGACAGGGCATCATTTGGGGACTCTGTGTATTTTATTGCTTTTCAAAAAGAATGCGCATAAATGAAAAACCCTGTGTTCTCTCTCCCTCTGTATTTTCTTTTTGCTGGGGAGAGGTGGAGTTTAGCCTGCCTTTTATCTAGCTGTCAGTGCAGACCAGTGTTGCCAACTTAGTGACTTTTTAGACAAACCGTAGCGACTTTCCAAATAGCGCCAGTACTGTCCTGAAAGTGTGAGGTCTTGATTTCCTGTTGCACTCACACCTCTCTCTGCATCTCCTCTGTTCAGTGAGAGGCTGAGAGCCGGAAATTGGACAATGTCATGGCTAATGAGACACGCCCTTCCTCCCAGTTTACATCATTCATATGAGAATGTTTTTAGAATGCAAGACGAATGGAAAAATGATAATGATAATGAGTCTTTATTGGTCACATATAAATTACAGCACAGTGAAATTCTTTTCTTCGCATACCCCAGCATGTTAGGAAGTTGGGGTCATGTAAAATAGTCCACATTATTACAGTCTAGTTCTCTTGTTCAAAGTAGTTTTAGTGTTCAGAAACATTTTTGATCATTCATGTTCCATACCTGTCCGTTATATAGTTTTATTAAAGTCATAAAAGTTATGAAAATAAATTTTAAAAAGTACAAAAACAATCTATCTGTCAAAAACAAATTATAGATTAGGTTATGTATAGATAGATTTTATATAGAATAGATAATCAGTATAAGTGGTCGCCTCCTATATGGGGATGGAGGGCGTGTCACATGATAGGGGAGGCTTAGGGGGGCTTTAGTTACAAATGGTTGAGAAGCTCTGATGTACTGGAAATCCTGACGCATCAAAATGTCCAGATTTCATTTGAACCCATTTAATTCGAGACCACTGTCTACTAGACAATTAATAATAATGAAAATCTAAATGAACTCAATTATACATACAACTTTGATAAATATGGGTTGTGATTTCCACCACTGTAACAAAAAACCCCCCAAAAATTATGGTTATGTGCAGGAGACCCCTGCAGATCCCCAGATCACTCTTTGAGAACCACCGTATTAGATGATACAATTCTCTAACTTCTTCCTCAGATAAGGCTTCAGGAGAACAAAATGGCAGCATGTTCATCTCACTTTGTTTGCTAAAATCCCCCTACTGTTGTAACAGATGAAGCGGTTCTGATTGAGCTTAAACCAGAACGAGCATATGCTCTGATAAAGTATGGGCTGGCATTCAGAAGTACTGATTTATTATTGATATAACTCGTGAATTTGAAATCCAATGCCTCTGTTTTAGATCACAGGGCCCAATTCAACAGCCAACAGCATCATGGCTTCGTTTCAGCAGCCCAGACCAACCACAGTTCCCCTGCAGGGTGAGTCCTCGCTAAAAAACAAACCCTATCACAGTCTGTTATCTGAGCTGTGAATTAAAGAGCTGTGTTTTTCTCTCTCTCTCTCTCAGATGCAGAGATCCTCACACCACCCAAGATGCGCCAGTCTGTCAAATGGAAACTCTCAATCCTAGAATAGTTCTTGTTTATAAACAGGTTGCATATGTTTCAGTGTATTATTAAATAATTTCATATCCTGAAAGCGAAATGGCTTTTGAGGTTAATCTCATATTGTCCAATATGTGCATTTTTGTGTGAAATACATGTATTAAAAATGTTGCATTATTTATAAAGCAATGAAATGATTTTTGCTCTACAATAGCTTAAAAATGGTCAGTTTTCTCTTATAAATTTGGTTGTGTTTATTGATCTGAAATACACTTTGGGGTAAATAGAGAGATTGTTTTCCTCTAGGTCCAGAGGAAAGTAAGATAAGGACAAAAACTCTGGATTGTTTGAGTCTTGCCTGACTTCCTGCAAGTTCCACCTCTTCTCACATCAATGACTACTCCTTTAGGCCATTTAACATCCTGCTGTCAGCAGTGACAAGGTTATGCCTTTGGTTTGAAACCACTTCTAGCTTTTGGTACAGCACACCCTCACAAGCTATGCTACCTTGGCTAGACATCTGAATCTTGACTGCCGTTTTCCTTTCTGCATCATTAACCCACTGAGTTCTGTGAGCTAAAGGACACTCGAATTCTCTAAGGTTCAAGGCCAGTTCTGGGGACCCTGTACACCTAATCAAATAATAAAATTTTTTTAGCTTGCTGTGTACTCGGCAAAGGCAAACTGTATCGAGAGTAAAAATGCTTCCTCTTCATTGTTCTAGAAATCACAGGCCAATGCTGTTTAGGCATACATCTATACAGAACACATGCTTATATAATTAGTATATGCTTTAATTCCTGGCTTTGAATTAATGGCATATAGATTATTATTTTTTTTTTTCTCCATTTTTAAAGGCATGTTGGGCAAACAAAACTATATAGAGCTGTACATTTGGTCCAAAGAATTTGAAGAAAGCAAATTGTGATCAAAATGTTTAATTGGAAAGGTGAAAATCATTGATGTAAAATGCTAGAAGGATATGGAGTTATCTACTGTTACACAACAAAAATGAACACAGACTGAAAGGAAAGATCCATGTTTTCTGCATAAGAAAACTTGCACTAAGAAAACAAAACAAAAAAAATATGTACAAAAAAAAAATATATATCGTAAGCCCAATCTATGTCCCTGTAAAATATTGGTCCTGTCCAGTGCTTAAGGTTTCCAGAGCTTGAGCAGGCCATCTTCACTGTATGTGGCGATCAGGTTCTGATGAGGGTGGTGGCTGATACCAATCACGTCCTTCTCATGGACCTGACAGAGAGATACGAATAAACATTAGGTTAAATATTTCTATTTCTCACCAGGTGCACCACCATCATGTGGAAAGGACCATTCCAAATCATTACGACTTTTACATGTCACAGTGTTTAAGGATATGAGTAAATGTAGACTTACAGTCAGGGTTCTCTCCAGTTTGCCAGTGACTGTGCTGAAGCAGTAAAGCACAAAGTCCTCTCCCACACAGTAGATCCACTCTCCTCTGGGGGAAAGTGTACAACACACGAAATCTCCCCCTTCTCGCTTACCAGAGCTGAAGCTCCTCACAATCTGCAGTGCATAAGCATTTTGAGAAGTTAAGACTAACCTCACTCAAAAAAAAGTAACACCGTAAGAAATGTAAATGCACCACATGGCGTGGCAAGATTTTGGTAAGATACATCTACATCGTTGCAAATATGAAATGAATACACAACTGATACATAATGCAATTTACTTACATTAAATGTGCTAATTTCAGTGATTCTCAGTAATAATGAATGAATGAATGAGTAATAGGTGATGGTGTGTGGAAGCCTATTTATATGCTTCTTTTTTTTTTATCGGCTGCCAGACACCACTGAAAGACAGTCCTGCAGCGGACCTTGATGCAAGCAAATGAAATAGTTAAATGTACCGTGTTTGATTTCGTTTTATTTTAGTTAACGGTAAATAAGTGGTGTGAAGTGCTCCCAAAAGGAATTTAAATAAAGAATGGTTACAGCTCAGCTCTCTCCATCCCCTCCCTCCCAACCCATACGCCAGTAATATCACAGTGCGTTAATGTCCGTGATGGAAACCTCACAGGAACTGACCACCTGGTTTTGCTGTAACAGAATACATCTTACCTGCCCCTGCATGTTCATAATGACCACAGTGTTGGACCGATTGCACACCACAAAATGCTCAGGGTTCTTGGGAAGCAGGATCACGTTGTTCACCGTGATGTCTGTGCCAGCCGAGGTGCCGAGAGACTTAAACGTGCTTGTGCACTCTGTGGTCTTCATATTCCAGACCTGAACAAGTGAAAAGATGATTAATGTTTTATTAGTAATGTATTTTAATGTAAAGGGTCTTGCAAATTTCCTAATTCCTAGTTCACAGTTCCATGTCTGAGAAGAGAGTAGGACTGTTCACAGACAAGTGTCACACATGCAGAAAAAGGATTTGAGAGAATATGTACCTTCACAGTTCCATCGGAGGAGGCGCTGATGACGTGGTGGCCATCAGGAGTGAATGCGGCTTCATTAACAAACGAGGAATGGCCTCGGAACTCCTTCAGACACTTGCCTGACTTCAGACCATGAACTCTGCACAAACAAAACATCTTCCCCTCAACAAAGCTGACCTTTTTTTAAACATTGTGATAAGGCAATACATGTGACATCATCAATATGGCAATTACAAAAAAAAAAAAACCCAACAACAAAACACTATATGACCGTAAGATCTTGAGAACATTTGAGAAACCGCCTATTATGCTTTTCCTGGCTCACTTTAAATAAACAGTGATGACAACTGGATGTTGTTGTATAACTGGCCGTTTTCACCTCTAGTGTTCTATGAAATATGAATGTAATGATACTAATGCCATCTAATTAACATTCAAATGCATTTGAATACTAAATGTTTTAAGTGTCACATTTTTGAATGTTATTTTTAAAAAGGTATTTGACAGCCCTAATACACACTGATACTGAATCATCGTCAGTTTTTCACACCTTGATTAACGCCCTGTGTTTAACCTCAGACTATTTGATCTACGCTTCAGCTATAAAAGAGATCTCAAAATATCATCACACACCTCAAGACAAATGCAAAAACATGACTTTCTGTCAGCACTATTACTCCGTCAGACGCTCACCTGATGGTCTGGTCGAACGAGGCTGAGAGGAGCTGACTGCTATCCTTGCAGAAGCTCAGACATGTCACACCCTTACTGTGAGCGCGTTCATATCGCCGCAAACATTGTCCACTCTGGATCTTCCAAACCTACGTACACACACAAAAGACAAAACACAAATGTTAACACAGCTGTCAATTTTTGCGACGTTGCCCTTTAGATATTTGGCCTGTAACCCATTTGCCACTCAGTGTCTCGCCAAATAAGATCATACGCAGAGAATTTGACAGTCACATTAGTAAGACCTTTATTTTGCCATCCTGGGCTCCCGTAGCCAGCATCTCTGTGTCTCTGCTGAAACACATGCACAGCACTGCGTCATCCATCATCATGAAGTTGTCCTGCGCCTGGTACTTCAGATCCTGTTCAACACAGACATTCGGTCGGTGTTAATATAAAAAATACATGAATACAAGCATTCAAACAGCAAATTCAATGACAAGCCTTGCTTATTTCATTCATAATTGCAACTAGAGTAAATCTCATGTGAGGAAACAAGGCATGAGGTAAGTGTGTACCTTTCTGATCTTGCCCGTTGTGAAATTCCACACCTCGATGAAGCCGTCTACAGAACCAGTAACCAGATACTGACCATCAGGAGAGAAGCGGGAGCACTCCACATGGGACTTCTGTCCAAACTACACCAACACGCACAAAATCATTGAACGATCCAAGCAATTACACAGTAATAATTATCTACTATTAGGGTTTTTAAAAAGCTTTACTCATGTGTCTTATGTTTCTAGTGAGCTTATAGTTTATTCAGTATTTTGAACAGTACCTTGATGTGCCTGCTCAGCTGTGTAGGGAATCGCTCCTCCTCAACATCCTTCACTGCAGCTTTGCCTCTGAACAAATCGATGGTCATACCAGGAGGCAGGAGACCCTGATGCTGCTGCCACTTCAGAGACTGAGCGAGAGAGGAGGTACACTGCTAAAGTTAAACCATACCTTCACAAAAGCTATCCAGATGACTGGTACTCAAAACAGACCTTCTGTGACGTTTAAAGGCTACACGAGAGGTATTACAAATTCAACCCTGAACCATTATAGGTACAGATTAACATTCGTATCATTAATGGTCTAGAAGAGTCAGTCTAGAAGGATTTCGCAGAGTTTTTTTTGTGATTGTTGTGGCCAAAATGCTTGATTTTGCTGCGTCTTTTTTCAAAGTTTGCGATGCAGCTTGCAGAGTTTTCTGTTCTTTTTTTGCGCACAACTACTCGAATTGGCGAGCTTACAACTGTGCAAAATTGTTCTGCGCAATCTTTTGCCGTGACGTTTATTGGTAAATGAGACCTTTTAGCTTTACTCATGTTCAACGCATGTGAATCGAAGAAGGCTTTGACTGTGTCTGAAGACGTCACATGACACGTCTTGGCCCAAATCTGTGGGAAATCTGCAGTAGTTTTGAAGAATCGCAAACTCCTCTGAATTGTTTGCTTGATTTTGCGTTCATTTCTGTGATCACAAAATCCTGAAGGGACTGAATAGTACATACATATGTGATTTGAGACACAGTGTTAAGTTTGTTTATTCAGTTGTAGTAATCCGCCATGTTCATGCATCACAGTCGTTTCTGAGGACGTGCACAGGCGATGCTCCAAACGGCTGAAAGATATGCATGACAGCCATCTTGCATACATATCGTTAAAAGCAGGTATAATTGCGCCTGTACAACAGATGATCTCAACAACTTGACAGCTAGATTTAATGTTGAAGAACAAATATATATTTTTTTAATAATCAGTCTTGGTTAAGATACAATCAGAATATGATTATTATTATTAACGCTAATCAAAAATTTTTTTTAAAAAAAAATAAAGTTTGCAATCTACACCACTATTACAAAAATTCTGAAATCACTGACATTTCTAATTTAATAACAAATTCCATTTTCCTGATGCGAAAACCATGGTCAGTTCTCAGCCTGGTGCTTTATATGATGCGAACACCGTGTAGCTCTACACTACTGCTACGGTGCAGTGTTTATCTGCTTGTGCAAGTATAACTTTATACGCTTTTTATCATATGAATGCATTCATAAACTAAATATTTTAAGTCATTAAAAGTGAAATGCGATTAAAGGAATTTGACAGCCCGAGCGCATAGTAACAAGTAACAACGACAAAAGACCTTTACACCTGTAAAGCACCACTTGTATTCTTTAATACAAAGATTTGTAGGTCACTTGTATCAGTTCCAGGCTATATGAACCAGCAGTAAGGACACGGGTGTGGTTTGTTCCTCACCTGCCCGAGCAAGGCCATGAGACGAGAGGGTGGCACCACGCTGACCTCCCCCGCCAGTGCCTGGGCAATTGCCGCCCGCCGCTTTTCCTTACTGCTGCCATCAGGGTACGCCTGCGAACACACACGAGACACTTGTTTATTTTCTGTCATGTTACAGGCAAGCATGAAAGCAGTTCTGACAGCAAAAAATGCATCCATCTGTACTGTGACTAAAATCTGAACTGTTTAACAGCAAAAGGTGATGTTCATATGCGTCTGTGGGGAACACAGAACATGAACACCTCTTCTTATCAGTGTCACAACCCACCTCTCTGGGGTCAAAGTAGGAACGGGCGAGCAGGTTCTCCAGGTGAATGTAGCGCTCAGGCTGAGTCTGTTTCAGCATGATCATGGGGTCGGTCTGTCTCAGCAAAGACCTGGCAGCACCAAGCTCTCTCAGCTCAATCAGCTCCAGCACAACCTGACATAACAGCACACGTTAAGTTACTAGCACAACTGTCCATCCAGCTAGATACAATGGGCTTGAAAACACTATAACTACAGGGTGTCCAAAAGCTTTCATACATAGGGGAAATAAACACTTTTTAATTTACAACACTTTTTTTTTTTTTTAGATATCCTTTAAGAACACCTTCAACAAAAGAAGGATGTATTAAAATTATTCTCGTGGCTGGATCAGGAACCTGTCGCAAGGTTGTGATGGACTTTAACAGGAAACATGGCGAGCACATCACACACGACGCTGATGCCAAACTTATTAACATATTCAAAAAGACTGGAAGTGCTGTGGACCAACCGAGAAGTGGACGTCCACGAACATCCACTGATGAAGGCGCAACCACCGTGGTGATGGCAAACATAATCCACCATGTATGAAGACTTCTTGACACCCTGCATAAGTTTTTTTTAAAAAATATATATATATATTTCTAAGTGGATCTCACCTGTTCATAGAGATCAATCAGTGTCTTGTCTGGCAGTTTGAGTGACTGGATAGCCTGCAACACCGTGTCCCAATGACCGCTGTTGATATCTGCCACAAAACTCTCAATACTGTCTACAGTATTAAGGGACACGGTGGTTTCCTCCTGCAGTGTCGCAAGGGTGCGGTGCAGGCTATTTTCCTTTAAATACTGCATGATCAGACGAATCACGCTGAAAAAAAATTCATCAAAAAAAATCACAATTTTGTTTAGAATTGCACTGATACTACATTTTTTTTCCCATTTTCAAAAACAGAGACTTTAACAACTCAAGTACATGCAGTTTCTGCGATTTTCCACAAGTAGCTGTTGATTCGCGCTATAAAACCTCAGAGTATCTGGTAATGTATCTGAGCAAACTCGGTATCTGTGTCCACAAATAGGTCATATTAGAGGTATATGCTCTGTTTTTTGCCTTTGTTCATTTCATTTCCACAATCTGTATATGTTCATAACACACCACACTGTGTGTATATCTGTCTTAGTAGTAAAGAATAAAACTGCCGGGGCATACTGTAACAGGACAATAATCAACGAAGAGGTGGTGTGATCCAAGGTTGATTACTTTCCTACAACACCACAGGAATTTTATCAACAATTCTTATTTACATTCACTGAAGAACGACATTATACTTTTCTCTTCTTTCTTTCTTGGAACTAATAAATAAACAAACAAACAAACAAAAACAAGCAGGTGGTCAAAGCACAAAAAGTAAGGTCTCTGTCCTAAAGCCTCCCTTGTCGGAAAACTTACTGACTGCTACATCCAAACATCTCCTTAGAGAAACTCTGCATCCCTGTTATTGAACTGTTACTATAGAAACGATAACATATTAGACAGAGGACACTGATGTAAACCACACAGCTGGAACTTTGTATGGGATAGCTTTATCTTTTGATTTATTTAAATGTTTAAGCTTTGTGGGTAAACTTGTGGACAGCTTTTTACTTTTTTTACTTAGTATTATTAAAATTTTCTACACCCAGACTTGTGTTAGTTTGAATTTTACATCAAACATTTGAATCATTATCATGAGCTTACCTTTGTATACAAAAGGTATACAAAGGTTGTATACCTTTATATAGTTTTTTTTGCACCAAGGAGTGTAGTATAAAAGTTTATTTAACAGTTATTTACAGACAATCCTGATGTGCACAAAGCAATAACTTACTTGCATTTAAAACTGTAAAATTAACTGGAGACGACGGAGAGCTCCCAAATCAAATAGTAACGCCAACGATACAATTATTGCAAGTTAAATAAAACAAGAAAACGACAGTGTAGTAACAAAAAATAAGCAGCGTGAACATGTAGCTGCCATATAAAGAGTGTTCACTGTAAGTGCGGGCGGATTTATAAGGATTTTCCCAGCATTCCTAACGTTTCAGACACGCCGTCTTCACACACAGCAGCTACTGTAGCTAACAGGCTCACGCTCTGCTTAGTTAGCCAGCTTGCTAGCTACAAAACTGCAATTACACCCAGTCCTGAACAGCAACACGTATAAAAAATACAATTACTTCAAATTAAATGATTAAAACTACTTCGTAAACACGGATCTACTCTTCTGTGTGTGTACACAGATCACAAAACAAGCCATTCCTTATGAGCCATGCTAGTAAATTAACGATGCTAATGCTACAAAGCTAACAGTCAGGCCTGAACGGCTCCACAACCGGGCTTTAACTTCTTTCATTTAATGTTCAGAACAAATAACACAAAGCTGCAACATGCAAATTCACACATTTCTTTACTTACTCCGCTGATTCGATTTCGAGAGACATTGTTTATACTGAAAAATACAAAGCTGCAGGACACGACACGGAATCAACACCGGAAGAACAATTCTTCTTTCTTTGGATTTGATCTTCCGCCTGAAAACGTCATTTACCGCCACCTATTGTTACCACAAAAACATTACACCTACTGATACACAAACCCTCACAGACTAAAAGTACACACTGGAATAAAAAGTTGGTTGGACGTTCGATATTCGCGGATATGAGGAAATTAAGGGACCGTCTCTAAAGTTACATACGACATTGTTAAACACGTTTCTAACTTCAATAGCATTTGAAGGGAATGACTTACAGTCATATAACCAACTGTAAAGTGTTCATGTAGGTGTCAGCTATAATGCACACCTTTTAGATTTTTTTTTTATTTAACAAAATAAACTATTAAATCACATTTAAATTTGACATGTATTTCATTACTGAATAGGTCCATACACAAAATGTACCATTATTTAAAGCTCAATAGCATTTGAAGGGAATTATGTACAGTCCCACATCCTTATTCATCAGTGTTATTGACAGACATTTTATTACCAGCCTTATTTATATGAAAAAAAAAGATATTTAAAATTTATTACTCAAACCTCATGGATGTGTTTAATGTGTTTATGCATGAATGGCGTTAACATGACAACTGAAATTGTATTTAGGCCCTATCTTACATACATTTGCACTCTCAAATAAGGAATTTGATGCATCATAAAAGAAGACAACACCATACAAGAAAAATGGCTAAATTCAAATGTAATGTGGAGAATCCTTATTAAATGGCAAAGTGAATTCCAAAACTGAAAATGTTTTGAAGACCATCATTTTGAATAAATTGGGTGGCATACACAGAATTAAACAACTTCAGTTGTCAATGCTTTATTTATTCTGTAAGTACCAGATTTGTAACACTTCACGGTGTGGTGGTGGTGCAACAAGTAGCGTTGCCGCCTCATTGCACCAAGATGCCCAGTTTGATCTTGAGCTTAGGTTACTGTCCAGGTTCTCCAGTTTCTTCCCACCTACCAAAAACATTCCGGTAGGTGGATTGGCCACTCTAAAAAGTGTGAGAATGAGTTTGAGAATGAGAACACCTAGTGTTCCTGGGATAGGGTCAGGATGTCCTGAAGATCAAATAAATAAATCAACCAATAAATAAATAATAAACTGCTTTATCTGGTAGTTCTACAAAATGATCTTAGGCAACAATGGGGACAGGAACACTTTTACAATCATCAAGAAATTCATGTTCTCTGAAAATGCAAATACAACTCTATGGAGCAACACCATTGCCTGGTAAGCCAGTGTTGCGTGGCATATATTTGCACATTGGAGCCTGATAGGAACATGATTACTTCTTATATTATATAATAATAAACACTTGCCTGTCACATGCTCAGGTCAGATTCCTACTGTACATTCAAGTCCTCCTGGTAATTCGTATTTACAAGTTGGGAAGTTGTAATTACGACAATTCGGAAACTCAGAGCTCAAAGAAAATCAAGAGTTTCCCACTCATAATTACGACTTTGTGGTGCCGTTGATGTGCATTCAACTCGTAAACACGATCTGTCAGAATAGCCAGTGAACAATGTTATATTTGTAATTAAGGACAGTAATGTGACTGTGTTCACAATAATAATGTTTCAGTGTTTAGATCAAATGGCATGAGTCTCAAAAGCTGAAATTAAACCTACATCACTGGGTTCAACAAAGTAGTCAGGAAACTTGTTTAGCTTCTAATTACACAAAGCATTATCCCAAATGTTTGCATTTCTCTGCCAGTATAAATTTTACATTACAGCGTTTGGCAAAAGCCATTATCCAGAGCGACTTACGATGATCTCATTTATACACCTGAGTAGTGGAGGGTTAATGGCCCAACAGTGGTAGCGTGGTAATGCTGGGATTTGAACTCATGACCTTCTGATTAGATGGCCAACATCTTAACCGCTGAGCTACCACTTCCATAAATTCATTCAGTGGATTTGTGTTACACTGATGGCAAGATAACAATTTTTAATAGTCACTTAAATAAACCCCAGGGATTGGTTCATCTCCAATGTGTTTCAATAGATGAAAATGGAGTGTAATTTATGGTGGAGAGCACCTTTTTTATGAGTGCTCACTGTTAGAGGACTCACTGTCCTCAAACCACAGCCAACACTCAGCCTCTGATGATCATATACAATGGCCATATTGCCACTCATCTGTCCAGTAGGGTATAATCTGTCCGGCGACAGAACACTTCGGGTTTTACATGCAAAAGAGGAAAGGGTATGTCCCAAAACTCATAGTACATATACCCTACATAGCTTGTTAAATTAGAAGTGTACTGTTTAATTTACTATGGTTTGGGAGGTAATTATCGGATTTCTTCCAGGTTTGATTAATTCCTTATAGTGCAGCAATGGTCTTCAATCTTATTGACGGAGCCAGTGAAGCTGCCAAATAGGAGCCAAAACTGATAGTTGATTGAAGCAACATGAACTGATAATATGAAGTGTGGTGCAAGTCTGCTTGGTGAAAATCCTGAGTGAAAACCTGCACCCACACAGTACTCACAGTGATCCTTTAACGTCAGTGCTTTAATGTTGCATTACATTTTAAGGTGACATGGCCATCTTGTGAGGAATGCACTGTTGACATGGCAACCTTTCCCAAACTTAGTAACATGCACACGAGTAAGTGATATTACTCAATAAAAAATCTTGAATATTGTCTTAATCATCAGAATCTTGCCAAAGTGTTCTGATGTAAAAGAAAAAATGTTAATTAAGTTTAAATTAAAAATCACAGTAGTAACTTCATTTAAATATGTGTGGCAGCCTGGGAAACCCCTCTTTTTTTTTTTTTTTTTTTTTTTTTGGCATTTTCTATGATATAGTTATGAAAAACTACAGGCTTTTCTGAACCGAATCATCTTTCTCTGTTGCATGTATCTCAATCAGACTTTATAGCATTTTAAAGTCTGGTTACATCCAAAAGTGAAAAGTGCTTTTATAGATTTCATCTTAATTTTACTGAAAGATGCCCTGTCTACTTCTAAATTTATAACCTAATCTACTCATAGAAAAACATTACTGAAAAATTTTAATGATATATAAAGTTATAGTATGAAATAAGTTCTCACTTTGATTATAAACAGCATCAACATCAGTCTCTGTCTCATCACCTAAGGTAAAAATCATACTCAAAGCATTTAAACATGATCGTCTCATTGTCATCTCTTCACGTCCCTGAACAACACCATCTCCTCACTCCCCTGATCTCTTTCACACTAACCTCAGTGAGGAAATAATTTGACTGATTAATTCAATCAGTTCTGTCCTGTTGACTAAATTTCTTCTATTAGGCAATTTCAACATTTTAAAACTTTGCTGTCATCTGTACAGATTGTGTAAGCCAGGGGTCAGGAACCTATGGCTGGAGAGCCATAGATGGCTCTTTCAGTGACTGTCAATGGCTCAAAGGCAGGAAAAATTAAATAAAAACTATTACGAATCATGAAAGCAAAGGTGTCGATTCAATTAAAACTGTACATATTACATATGTATAAAATATTACATAATTCATAATTGATGCCCATTTGTCATGAATACACCAATCGTGATGTGACCCAACAAGCTCAAATTTCAATGCACGATGTGGAGCAAAGCAGTAATTTCCCAGTCTAATTCATAAATCGGTGGAAAACTACATAGCCACTGTTTTTTTTTTCTGTTTGTTAACAAAGGTGAAATGGCTAAAAGAAAAAAGAGAAGTATAGTTCTTTCCAGACCGAATAGACAGTCAAATTGACATTTGTGGAAGTTGCATTAATGGTAAGTCATGTTAAATTTACTCTTACGGCATCTTTTATTGATTTACCATTTGATGAAGTCATCATAGTTGGTTAAATGATGTCTAAGTGCCACCTATTAGGTGATGTGCAAGCTGATTGGTCAAGAAGATGCAAAATGTGAAATGGCCTTTATTATATTACCACTTTTGATAATTATGCAATAATAGTAAAGATAAATAACTATAATAATAATTAAGACATATATAAAAATGTCAAAAATCAAAAATATGTTCACTTTTCTCTGGCTCTTTAAAGAAAAAATCATAACTTTTTTCTTTTATGGCTCTGCTAGCTGAAAGGGTTCCCGAACTCTTGTGTAAGCACTCATTGTGACAGCCGGTATCTGATCACAAACTGAACTGATTAGACTTATGTTCATTTCATTATGGCACATAACTATCCAAAAACTCTTGATCCAGTCATGAGAAAGGCACACTTAGCTAGCTAAATTTTAGTCATCTTTAGACAGAAAGAAACAAAAAAGGAAATGTGCAACATCTTGATTGTTCAATATTCAAGATCTTGCACAATTTCTAGTCCACTATTTAAATGTAAGCAAGTTTGTGATATTGACCATGTCAACTCCTTTGTACAAAATGTCAGATTATCCCTTTCATTGAATCACATTCTCAGACGACATGCTGATGGATTTGATCTAACAGGGAGGTTTTACACAAACATCGGACTCTAGCAGTGTTCGAATTGGGGGGGGCATCCCAGACCCACATAAGCATTAAGGGACTTAAGCCCCCAAAAAATGTACTTGTGTGGTGGGGAGGGGGGGTTTGGGTCCCCTGGTGTGTCAGTGAAACTAGAATACAAGAAAAAAACAGTGTCCATTATTTGTTCCCATTTCATAAGATTCATTTTGTCTGAAAACTCTCAAGTACACCAGATGAGTGGATCCTCCCAAATGAGCCAAAATGAGTGGATTTTCCTTTTCACTTCACAATGATGGTAAGATATAATTCAACATTGCTCATCTCTGAACAGTCGCTAGGTTATAATTTTAATATGCAAGTAGTCTTTCTTTATCTAACACTATGTCAGCTCACTACCAAATAAAAAATAAAATAAGTACTAAAGTAAATAAAAAATGCATGGAATCAGGTCAGTGTATTTATTCAATTATTTTTATATTGAAATTGAAAATATAGCAACATCAAAACCTTGGTAGGTGAATTTCGACTGGTGGCAGGGGACCCATCAAGAATTTTGACACAATTTGTACACTGATCTTGAGTGCACTCAGTCATTAAAGCAAAAATGGGACATACCAAATACTGAGAAATTCTGAAATTCATGTAAATATTTTTAAGATTCTACTTTTCATGTTTCACAAGTTGTTGCTGATAATATAATCTGTAATGAATATCTTTGTGGTAAATTGAAAAGGAGTGCCAAACAGAAGCATTTTCACTAGTTTTCTCAGACTTTTGGTCCCCATTGTATATTCTTTCATTCATCTCCATTAACTGCTTTGTCCTGGTCATAGTCATGCTGGATCTGGAGCATATACTGGGAACAACCTGGTTGGGATACCAGTCCATCTCAGGCTACCATGCACACACATTCACACCTAGGGGCAATTTAGTGTAATTCACCTACTGCCATGTTTTGTGGTAGGTGGGAGGGACCTGGAGAACCAGGAGGAAACTAATGAGGGAAGAACATGCACATAAATGTCACAAAATAACTCACGCTCATGATCAAACCAGGGAACCCAGAATTGTGAGGTGGCAACCCCTTCCACTATGTCACTTTAAAATAGAAATGTCAAAGTATATTATTGGTATTAAAGTTTCAATTTTGTTGAATTAAATTTTTGATTTCCAGCATTTAGTCATAGTGACTTCCACCACATTTCCATCCATCCATCCACAGAATTCTGTAAATAGCATAGTGTCAACAGACTGTAGGGTACAATTTCTCAAGGATAGTGTATCTTTTCAGCCTCCTGCACAAATTATGCTTGAGTGAGGTGTAATTTGAAATCAAGGAGAAGGTTCTATCACAGATGAGTAGTCATTTAAACAGGTCCTACTTAAAGCATTAGTTACGCTCTGGTTAAGCCATGTCTGCCATGTTAGCCTTCAAAACAACACTTTGTTAGTTGGAAGAGGTGGTGTTGGTAGCGATGTCTCGTTGACAGATCTTTATGTAATTTGTGGGTTTTATATTTATATTTATATATTTATGTAATTCATGTTCGTTTCACTGAAAACCAGATTCTCTGACATGTCAAAATGACACAGAGCATTAGAAAGCTTCTTTGTTTGAATGCCAAACTACATTAACACATCAAAGGACAGAGAAGTGATTCATGTCGCATGCCAGCTGTGTCTTTACGAGACCAAGCAAGAAAATGTAATTGCACATGGGTGTCATTGCTTTAATGACTACAGAGACTAAGAGCTATAGATATGACTACAGTTTGACCTTAGCACAGTTCATATGGGAGATAGAAAGCAAATCCAACAATTTTGTTATTCTAAGTGTCTAAGCACTGGCACCTTGTGTCCAGGGAATTTTTTTTCCAAGGTAAAGCTCTCAGAACATTTCTTCATTGGATTTACATAAAACCCCAAAGCACCGATGCAAGGTGTCATTTTAGCACAAGCTATCCTTTATGATTAAGCATTTGTAAAATATACCATGCATGATGAATATTTGCTTATTCTCCAAACTAGGTATACCAAAGGCATCACATCATATTGCTTTCACTACATACTGATATAGGACACTCAAGAATGAGATGACATTTCAAGTAAAGAATAAAATATGACGGGACATGCTGTTATAGGAACGTAAACAAGATGGTGATTTTTGTATAACAGCACATCCAACACCAATTAAAATTATTATTATTATTTTTTAGATATATTATAGAATAACATAATGTATACTTTATCCCTTTACATTTAACGTTGTGGAACATCAATGAAATACAATTAATAGCATATTATAACTGTTATATAAAAAAAATCGCTCCATTGAATTCCCTCCCAAAAAGGCAGCTTGTTGTGAAGAAACCATAAAATGGTAATGTTCCATCCTGAAGACTTTCCTGTGGCAGAAAACCTAAATGAATATCTTCAGCTCTGACTGTTACAGAGTGCTGATATTGGAGACTCCTTCCATAAATGTTACATGGACACAGAGGTGGGTAGAGTAGCCAAAAATTTTACTCAAGTACAAGTAAAACTAGGAAGTTACTAGGTACTTCGGATCAGATTAAAATGAAGGGAAAATCCTGAATCTCAGACTACATGGAGAACTGTAAGTCACAGATCACCTTGAAAGTCTGTCTGTTCTGTTTATATGATAGAAAACCTGGAACGCCACAGAATATAGCAAAGTAAAAGTACATTTCTGTGATTAAAAATGAACTTGAGTAAGAGTGTAAGTATGGCCAGTTAAACCTACTCTTAAAAGTACATTTTCCCCCAAAAAGTTACTGACCTCTGAATGGCTGTCACTTTATAGAAAACTTCACCAGATCAACATATATATGCTTTTTCCTTTGTTTATTTATTATGTCTGTTTATTATAACATTATATGGAGCATACACCATGTAAGTTACTACTATAGAAACAATAACATTTAAGAACAGGTGCTCATAGTGTACATATTACCATTATTATTATTTTTACTACTATTATTTGTATTTTTCTATTCCTATTATATATTTTTTTTAGACATAAAAAAAATTCTATTCCTATTTAATGTGTATTCTTTCTTATCTGTTTTTTATGTTAATGAGCTGCTGTAACGAGGGAACTTCCACAGTGTGGTATCAATAATGTTTTTATCTATCTTATCTTATCTATCCAGCTAATTATCAAAATATTACCTTACATTACATTTGATATATTTAAATCATTGTAAATTCAGCAAGCCACTATGAATGTGCAGTGACAAATATAGTAAACATTCCTGCATTAATGCTATTGTGCCTGTTGTGTATGTGCTTCATTAAGAAGATTTATTTCCATTTATCCTGATAATTGATCTCCTCTCCTAGTACTGACTACAGACAGTACATCTCCAGCATGCAGAAGTGCAGCAGATCCTCTCTGTCATGCTGCTTCACACACACACACACACACACACACACACACACACACGAGAGTCAGCAAGAGCATTCTGATTACATTACACAGCAAGAGTAATAGAAAAAGGGAAAAAAAGGGGATACAGAAACAAGTCTGCTCTCAACGTTCATCTAAAAGAGCCGACTCATTTGTGAGCGACACATCATTAGACACTAGACCCTCCTAGAACTTACACGACATTCCCCATAGACCATCTTTGATGGCATTTTCCTCATGTTCAATGTACTTTCTGACTGTAGCAGAATGCTAATATTCCAAACTGCTGCCTTAAACATGAAAACTATAAAGAAAGCATTGTTATGTTGAAAGCATTACCAATATAAATGTTATGCTTTCACAGCGTGATAATTCCAAAGGGCTTTCATAAACACTTAATATATTCAGACATTACATTCAGTTCAAATGAATTCTGTACATTCAGGTCATATGATATTCATTCAGGTCATTGACTGCACTCAAGTTAGTTTAGCTTTGTTTACTCATAAACATTTAGGAAAGCATTCAAGTATGCATCTTTCCTACTGACTTCCAGCTGTCTTTTACTTGCATATATAGAGAAATTAGAAGTTTTTTTTAAAGAGCCAATTTTATTGGTATTATGACAGCTCAGGGAAGCAGGCAGGTCTCTTAACAGCCTTTCCCTTGGCCGTTTACTAGCTTGATTATGCATATGAGAGGCAGAGTTTACTCTCTCACAAAGAGCCTATTGATTCCCTGTAACTTCCTCATGGCCAAAACAGAGAGATCATACCCAAATCCATGGCGTGTTAGTCCTACTTGAGACGACCACCTGCTTCGTAAGGGTAAACACAGCACAGAGACCAATCAGCATCCATGAACAGGGTTGATGCAACATGATTTCAGAGTGAAAACTATGTTTCACTGATCTAGGATCAGTGGCTTTAACCAGTGTTTAGAAGATGATAAAGCTGATTTTACACAAGCACAAAGTAGGGTACGGTTGTATGATGCATGCACACCCACACAGAATCTAAAACCTTTACATACAAACAATTATGAGGGTAATTGGAATGGTTAAATGTGATATAAAGATATCTGGTTTCAATATAATGCTGAATGTCTTCATTGCACCTGCAAGCATACAGGCTGATAAAGATATTGACCACTAGAAGGCACTATTTCATAAATTGCATGATCTTGAACTTTGGTCTGACAATGTAATTAGATTTTGTAATGAAATGTATGAAAATAATGACCTTTTCAATAAAACTGCATTGGAATTATATTGTCAAGCTGAATAAGAGTAGTTTAAGGACTTCTTTTTGCAGCTCTGTACTGTGAGATGAAAACTGTATCTTTTTGTGTCTCTGGGGGTGGTAAATCGTTTATACCTTTAATATGTAGCTTTCACTTGGAAATATAGATTATAGTGTACCTTTAAAAAGGTACATACTGTACACTGGTTGTAATTATTTTTTCAAGTAAAGCCTTAAAGGCACACTACATTAAGATACATACTAAAGGTACCCTTGAGGGTACTACTACAGAGACAAGGAAAGCTACAGTTTAGTATTTTTTTTTTCTGAGTGTACCTGTCATTAGCAGTGGTGGGTGCTGTGTGCTGATCTGGGATTAGTTACTGTCACTTGTCCTTGAGCATGTCATTTACCAACATAAAGCTGCTCATACTATCATCACGCCTTGTGAATCAGGGTTACACGGTATACCAGTACTACGGTAGTATCGCGATATTAAAGCTTCAAAATACCACCAATGCCACTGTATTTTTTAAATGTTAGTATCATCAATATGGTAGTACCGTAAGTAATGTTGTATGTGCAGCAGTTCATACTATTTTCACTAAAATGGCACATTTCACTGCCTTTGCAGAATACACAAAGGTTAGTGACACTTCATTTAACCTAAATTCTTGGATAATTTCAGTTATTTATTACTAATTATGTGCAGAGTTGGGAGAGTTACTTTAAAAATTTATTCTGTTACAGTTACAAATTACATTAAAAAATGTAATCAGTAACGTAATCCAAGTATCACAATATGAAAGTAATGTAATCTGATTATTTTTGGATTACTTCAAGATCACAAATGTAAATAATTTCAAGAGAAAAGCAATATGATCTAAAATACTTTTATTTAGAGTTTATTCTAGAGTTTAAAACATTTTCAATGTTTGGATTTGTTTTAATAAATGAATGAATGAATGAATGAATGAATGAATGAATAAATAAATAAATGATCACTGTCCCTGATGTGAGTAACATTACATCACAAAAGTTAGGGTGACCATATTCTGGTTTTCAAAAAAGAGGTCATGTTTTTTTTTTGGGTGGGGGGATGGGGGGTGTTGTGGGGTGTGTGTGTCTTAATAGCGTTCAAAACAGTGCTACTATGAAGGCTTTAATGAACTAAAAAGTCACACTATATATAAACTCCTACATTCTTTTGAATGTCCATGGAATAAAATAAAATGCCACAAGTGTACCTTCTGCCATCAATTGACATTGACATTGACATTGACATATATGGCCATGGGCATTGTTTCCACTCAGGACAGCTGTCAATTGCTACTATTGTCAAGCAACTGTTCGACGGCGTACACAACAGCACTTCACCTTCCCATGTTTGCTGAGAGTAGGCTAATAGTTGTGAGGCAGAAATTTGGCCAATAGTTGCTACAAGCCTTTTATAATCAACCAATTGGTGTGCGAGAAGGCGGGAATTACAGAAAGGGGTTAGAGCAATGCAAACATGTGCACACATAATGCAGTATTAGACCATAAGCACACCATAATGAAATTAAAGCCGAAGCCGAGACATTTTTTCAAATTTAGAAATCCAGACACTTTTTTTAAGGTCTGAAAAAGGTGCTTGCATTTATGTAACTGGAACAGGTTACAGTTAACAGTTTTTTGTATTCTGATTATGTAACGCCGTTACATTTACTCTGTTAATCCCCAAGCCTGATGTTATTTGTTTGCACCATATTAAAAGTTTCAATTGTATCCTGCATTTGCATCTGCCTCTAAATCAATTTATCAGCCATTCTGGCTGAAGTCATCTACCACCCTCCCTCCCCCACTCTCGTTCAGCCTGCCAAGTCAACGGAGAATGTCACTCAGCCTCCCGGCTCGACTGAGGATGCAGCTCAGCATCCCTGTTCAACTGAGGAGGTTGCTCCACCTCCCTGTGCAGAAAAGAGCTCCACTTTGCTTCCCTGCTCCACCTTGGACGTCAAGCTCATCTTCAGACATTGCTCCAACTTCCTACTCTGCTGAGGACGTTGCTCCACCTTCTTGCTCAGTTGAGGACGTTGCGCTGCAATCCTGCTTGGCTGAGGATGTCGCTCTGCCATTCTTTTGACTGAAGGCATCACTCTGCTATCCTGCTCTGCTAAGCACATCGTTCTGCCTCCATCCTCCATTGAAGACATAGCTCCTTTTCTCTGCTTCACACCATATGTCGCTTCCCCTTCCTGCTTCACGGAGGACATGGCTCCCCTCTCATGCAAAGAGCATTGCTCCCCCCTCTGGCCTCGTGGAGAACTTTGCTCCCCCCTCGTGACTTGCGGAGAACTTCGCTCCCCCCTCTGGCCTTGCGGAGAACTTCGCTTTCCCCTCTGGCCTCGCGGAGAACTTCGCTCCCCCCTCAGGCCTGGCAGAGAACTTCGCTCACCAATCAGACCTCACGGAGAGCATCGTTCACCCCTCAGGCTGGAGCTTTGTTCATCCCACTGGCTGCGCAGTAGACGTCACTCTGCTCTCAAGCCAGGTCAGGGATATCACGTCATCTCTCTGCTGTGTGGAAGAGACTGCCCCACACTTGAACCTCAGAGAACATGTCAAGCGTCCTCTGTTCAACCCTGTAAGGGATGAGAGACAATGGAACTCTGAAGTGCTTAGGGACATCTGGTCTGGGGGGACCCCCTCCTGAATTGATTACATGCTTCGGGAGCGACACGTTGGGAGGGGGTCTGTCATGTAAATAGCGGAGAAAGACTAAGACTATGATTCCCCTCAGTCACTGCACCTAGTCAAATGTTTGTTTCACCTGATTCACGTTTGGCTCGTTAGTACTTGTGTATAAATAGTCACATTCTGCACTGCATGGATTGTCTTGTGTTGTTTGGTATGCCCATCTGTATCATGTTATTCTAGTACTGGTTTCATGTAAGTCATCCACCTCTAAATTAATATGGTGACACTTTGAAGTCCCTATCAATAAATACATCCCAATACTGGTTCACTAGTTCACAGCTAAGAATACCATCACTCTTAAAACTCTGTTTGGAGGTAATATAGTAAGAAATACACACATACATTTTTTTAATGGAAAGTGCTCATTGAAGTACTTCAGGAAGAGGTAGGTCTTTTGATGTCATTTGAAGACTGCTAGGGACTCAGCTGTTCGGACATCTAGGGGAAGTTCATTCCACCACCTAGGTGCCAGAACAGAGTCTTGATGCATGCCTTCCTTGTACCTTGAGAGATGGTGGGACCAGTCTAGCAGTGCTACAGGATCGGAAGGAGCGTGATGCAGTGTGGAGTGTGATAAGTGATTTGAGGTAAGTGGCTGCTGGTCCATTTTTGGCTTTGTAGGCAAGCACCAGTGTTTTAAATCTGATGTGGGCAGCTACAGGAAGCCAGTAGAGAGAGTGTAGCAATGGGATGGTGTGGGAGAATTTAGGAAGGTTGAAAACAAGTCGAGCAGCTGCATTCTGGATGAGTTGCAGAGGTTGAATGATGCTCAGAGGCAGACCTTCCAGGAATAAGTTGCAGTAGTCTCGAAATGACAAGAGACTGAACTAGCACCTGAGTGGCCTGTATGGATAGAAATGGACAAATCCTTCTGATGTTGTAAAGGGGAAATCGACATGAGTGTGTCAGATTAGCAGTGTAAGAGGAAAAGGACAGTTGATTGTCCATGGTTAACTGAAGGTTGCGTGCAGTAACCGAAGGTGGGATCTGAGAGTTGTCCAGGGAGTTCACAAGATCCTGACATGGTGATGAATCACTTGGGATGAACAGCAGTTCAGTTTTGCTAGGGTTAAGTTTCAGCTGATGAGCTGCCATGCATGATAAGATGTCTGTCAGACATGCTGAGATCTGAGCAGAAACAAGAGGACCTGAGGGAGGGAAGGAAAGGATGAGTTGAGTGTCATCCCCCATAGGAGTGGTATGAGAACCCATGTGACGATATGAGCTCACCAAGAGATCAAGTATAAAGGGAGAACAGAAGAGGACCAAGTACTGAGCCTTATGGGACACCAGTGGAGAGTCTACGGGGAGAGGATGGGGATCCCCTCCATGTCACCTGGTATGAGTGACCTTCCAGGTAGGAAGCAAACCACTGCCATGCTGCACCATGAATTTCAATACTCGTGAGGGTGGACAAGAGAGTCTTGTGTTTTACTATGTCAAACACTGCTGAAATGTCGAGGAGGATGAGAACTGATGACAGTTTGGCTGATCTAGCAGCATGTAGCTTCTCAGTGACAGTCAAAAAGGCAGTCTCTGTGGAATGTGCCACTTTGAAGCCAGATTGGTTAGGATCTTGGAGGTTGTTCTGTGAGAGGTAGAGAGACAGTTAATTGTAGACTGTGCATTTGAAGATTTTAGAAAGAAAAGGGAGAAGTGATACCGATCAGTAGTTGGCGATGTCAGAGGGATCCAGAATGGGTTTCTTCAGGATGTGAATAACCCTTGAATGGTTTGAATTATGAAATAACACAATATTGCATGGTAGCTGGATACTACTTGGTATTGTGATACTTCAGCTGGTGTAGTACCATAAGATATGTTTATGGTATCGTGACAACCCTATTGTGAACTATTTGTCCAAAACTCTCTATTTCTCTCTCTCTCTCTCTCGCTCTCTCACACACACACACACACACACACTTTTCTTTCTCACCCCACTTACTCACACTGATTCTATCTCTCTATTCTTTCCTTATTCTCTCTTTCCATCTCTTTCTGTTTCTGGATGACTGCTGAACCGCTGAGAGAGGAGCAGATATGTCAGCCTGACACCACAACCTCTGCTATTGCAGTGCAGCACTGCAAATATGAAAACTTTTGAATACGCTGAGTGACATTTATGGCCATTGGAACGTGTCAAGCTGTCCATGATGACTGAAGGAACAGTGTAAATTCAGCCAGAAAAGGTCACACAGCTGCACTGAGAAATCAGTCTGTTTCTCCGCACCAAAAAAGACCACTGGGTTATGAATTCCTCTTTTACCCTTGGCCAGAATTCAGTAAGTGCATGTTTGAGATATTAATTTGTGTTGCTTTTAAAAGATTTGCAATCCTCAAATAATCAAGTAGGATCAGTAATTGTGCTGTGTTTTATAGACTGATATGCTGCAAAAAAAAAAAAGCCCACTCACTAGCTCTACAATTTTCTCGCTCTCGGATTCTGGGCAATTAGTTGAGTAATTATCATAATTGGCCATCATCTGCCAATTACATAACTTAGTCTACATCAAAGAATTATACCTTACAATATATGGATTAAATGAGATCTAAGCCAATCAATGTGAAATTACTTATTTATTTATTTTTTTTACTTAGGTTGTCTATTCTGAACAAGTGAACATTTAGTGCCTGTAGAGTAGTTAAAAATGTTTTAGAATTCTTTTTATTATAGCACTAAATTGAATGGTTCTGCATTCATGAGCCACCTTTTTGTTGAATAAAACCCCCATCTTCTAGTGACACCACGTGACATGAGTTGGTCCATTTATACAGTTCATTCAGTGCTACACAGATCTAACAATGCTCCAGTCACAACAATGTTGTCATGCAGTATCATTCCTCAGACCACATACTGGTGTAGTCTACAATTATCAAATACAATTTGAGCCTGTGAAATGTAATATCCCAGTCATTTCTACTCTCAAGATCATGTTCAGGATCTCACAGCGGAGATAAAAAGGGATCCACAAGAAAAGCATTCATGATGTTCCATGTGAGTGTTCTGACACATGAGAAGATGGAAGAAAGAGCAGCTGAAATGTGGTGCACTGAAGGCCGTTCAGGGATATAAAATGCTTCCATTTGGAGACACCAGTGGAGACATGGCTGGCCATGAAATTAAAAAGGAGGCCTAAAATCTAATATCTATCAATATCTCAACAATAAAAATGAATGGAATTGAGCAATGCATTATATCGCACTGTCTTATCTGTATAATCACCTGAGATGACTGTCACTGTTAGTCTGCATGAATCTACAGATTGATAGATAGATAAAGCGCCCTCCACTAATATTGGCACCCTTGGTAAATATGAGCAAAGTAGGCTGTGAAAAATTGTCTTTATTGTTTAGCCTTTTGATCTTCTGTTAAAAAAAAATTCACAAAAATACTCTCCTCTCATGGATATCAAACAATTGCAAACACAACACAGGTTTATAAAAAATATCTTTGTTAAATATAGTTGTGCAACAATTGTTGGCACCCCTATGAATTCATATGAGAAAAATATAATTGAAGTGTATTAGGCACGATAATTGAAGTGAAGGGCACTAATAGATAGATAGATCATTTTATTCATCCCAAATTCAAATTTCACCTATTACAGAAGTATAACAACATTATAAATGAAACAAAATACTAATAACAATGATAATATATTTATGAGGGGACGATGGCTTAGTGGCTTGCAAGTTTGCCTCACACCTCAGGTTTAGGGGTTTGAAAACTGCCTCCACTCTGTGTGCATGGAGTTGCATGGTCTCCCATGCTTCAGGGGTTTCCTCCGTTTACTCTGGTTTCCTCTGATTTCCAAACTGTCCATAGTGTGTGCAATTTTGCCCTGCAATGGTTGGCACCGCATCCAGGGTGTCCCCCACCTTGTGCCCTGAGTTCCCCGGGATAGGCTCCAGGCTCCCCCACAACCCAGTGTTGGATAAGCGGTATAGAAAATGGATGG
Organism: Ictalurus furcatus; assembly: GCF_023375685.1. NCBI lineage: Eukaryota > Metazoa > Chordata > Actinopteri > Siluriformes > Ictaluridae > Ictalurus > Ictalurus furcatus. The sequence continues at coordinate 12,235,904 of NC_071268.1, read as the reverse complement.
ATGGATGGACATACATATATACATCTGCCTTTTGTTTAGCTAAAAAAAAAAAAAAAAAAACACAGTTTCTTTCTACCCAGTTTGGGTAGACAGAAATCAGCCACAGTGTTGCTCCTTCATGTCATTCATTTTCTTATGACCATTGGTGGTGCTTTTGTACTTGATTCAACTAAAATAAAAAATAATCTGCCATTTGCTAACAGATGTGGATGCCAAAAAATGAAACTGTCTATTTTTTATCTTTGAAAGATGTGGGAGTTAACTCTGCTAACACATTTATATCAGCTCCTGGGAGATGGAAGAAAAGGATATTTTCTTGTGAATTTAATTTTACAGATTATTTCTAATCTAAAACTGCATTCCCAATATTGGAAAAGCACTAGAATCAGAGGCAGTATTTATCTAAGATCTGCTTTTCACAGTAAAAGTACAATATTGTAAGTTGTTCTTTGACATTATGGGCTAATGTCTGAACACAGCCTCAGAGGACAGTACATTGTTTACAGTTCATTAATGCTCTATTCTGTATAGGGGCGTGAACGACTGGCTAAATACAAACTCAGAGAAGCTTTAATTGGCCTATTCAGGAAGTATGAAGTTAATTTGTTGCTCTGATGTAAATGGTAAATGCACATATTGTCCTTTATCTCTGCCTAAGCATTACATTAATAATTGTTTCTTCGAATAGACACCAGACAGAGAGAAAGCAGGCTTCAGCTGACATTAGTGAAGGTTTTCAGTGATCACGACATGAAGAATGTCAGTGTGTTGCCTTTTTTTTTTTTTTTTTTTTTTTACATTTTTTTTTTTTAACTGAGAGAGATACAGTATACTGTAATTTGGTCCCAGTCTAATTTTATCTATTGCAATATATATATTTTTTTTACAAAATGTATTTTGTAGATGTTAAGTAAATCCTGCACATAAACAGCTTGACAATAATCCACTATTCTGGGGTTTCTATTTGGTTAACTTAAAACACAAAAAAAAATTAAGCCATATTTTTTTTTCTCTTTAAATCAGAAGAGTACATAAAACAAAATAGTTCTTTCTCAGATTTGCAGACATATATCTTTTGAGCTGAAGTGGAAGTAGCTCATTAGTTATTTATTTCAGCAGGATGAATGAGTCCCTCTAGCATGAAATGAAAGGATGTAGTAAATGTAGGTGATGGTAATGACTGCAGCTTGCGGGAACTGGACCCTAATGAACCACAGAAAGTACTGGTATGTTTACATCCAGGTAACAGAAAACATAATCAGGGCATTTAGTAAAAAAGAAAAAAAAATCAACAGGTTCTAAACAGGATATGATGTATGGTTACAAAAAGAAATTCCTGTAATGCTCTGAAACTATCTGATTTAATACTGTGTTGCTTCACTATGTTGTTAAAACATTGCTCACACAATATTACTGGTTAGACACAAACTAACTTTGAGTTAGTGTTTCTACAGTTAACAACGTGCTAATATATTATTGTTTCTAGTGTAGCAATAATAAACTGAGTTTAAAAAAAAGATATTTAACAAAGAAAACATCTGCTATGGAAAAGTCTTCAGGACAGAGGGCATTGTATTACAGTTTCTCAGTAACAAGTTGCATTTTATCTGTCTTTACAGTATAATGTCAAGAGAAAGTGAAGGAATGACCATGTAATAATGTAACATGGAAACTAATGTTTGCAGACGTTCATATTGCACACAATGTATATTCTTTCTCATACTTGCACTTTGAAAACTCTTTTCTTCTCAACCTCCTAGTGTTGTTACAAATACTGCTTTGTTCACCTAAAGTTATTGCACTACAATTATAAAAATGCAGCTACTGCTGCTCATACTTCAACATTGTTTACACTGTTTGCATTGCCATATAGAAATATCTGATATTATGCTAATATATTTATAAACCAACTCTTAACACTGTTAATGACTGCATTGTTGATTTGTTAATCTATACCAACAGCTTCCAGTAAGGAACCTGCAGTTCAATTTCATAGTATTTGTACAATGACAGTGAAGATATTCTATTTCCTAAATGCAACTGTAAATACATAAAAAGTATGTGGTATAGGAAAAATAATCAACACTGGAGCGGTCATCAATGCATAATCCTGCTGCATGATTCTTTACATAAAACATTTCTAGAACATCCTGAAAAAAATGCATGAGATGTTGAATGTTTAATTTTTCCATTTTTTCTAGATCGTTATCTAGAAAAAAGTATGTTTTGTGAGGGTTCCTATAACCATAATGTTCAGTACAAATTCTGCTAACCTAAAATTATTAGCTATTTATCTGTCTGTTGATATTGCACTGAAAGAAACAATGTTCAGCATTCTTTATTTCATACTATCCCCTCAGATTTAAATCAAAGATTAAAATATAACCTAGGAAACAGCAGATTTCATAAAGGCTATAGATATAGCTTTTATTAGGTGGGTTAATTGAATAAATTAAATACACCACATGAAGCAGGGTTTTCCAATCATATCTATAAAGAGTCATTTCGATGAAGTAGGAGCTGGACCTGTTTCCATCAGATGATCTTGGCCTTCAATCAGCAGTCAGGTCTGGCCTCTGCTTGGCTGTAATGAAAACCTGCAGCCATACGGAAGATTGCACAGACACCCCTGATATGAAGCATTTAGTCCTTTTGAATGTTCTCTGACAATATCCTGATCACAGTTTCACTCCATTATTCTGAGATACACTATGAGTACTTGATTTTTTTTCTTCACTCCATCAGCTACAACACTCTTTGCTTTGGTCTGCCGAGCCAGTCTATTTCCCACCAGGCTTCAGAAGGAGCACAAACTGAATTTAAGCGGCACATGGGAATATCAAGATACAATACTGCAGATATTAAAGCTATCCACTCTTTCTCTGATTATCTCCCAATTTGTGTCTTACACTCAGAGCAATAGAGACACTATTCAGAGTCAGTGCCTCTGAGGATCCAGCTGCAGTTTAACCCAGACAGGTGCTTATCCACAGCCAACTTTCTCTTTGTCACTTTCAGATATCTCTTAGAGTTTGCTTATGCTGTATGGAAGGGATTAGAAATTATAGGGTAGTGTTACTAGTGTGGGGACTATAGAAGCGTTAAGAGAAGCATTGCTGACTTTTTATCATGTTTTTTTCATTTCTCCATGTAAGTCGATGACAGACACTTGTATGTGGAATGTTACATGTTGTGATGCTGAATTCATTTGTAGATTAGATGGTTTGAGTAATTCAAGCACTGCCAACAATTCAAGAAGTATTCCTTTATTTCTCGTTTGTTAACACATGTGAATGAGTGTTTTTTTCAACCTCAGTATTTGCAACACATCAAATCAACCCAAGTTGGTTTGACCAAAACCAACCAAAACAAGGCAAGCTGTCTATTGACAAACTCAAGGCAAGCTGTCATGTGCCTTTTACTGAGGAGTGGCTTCCATCTGGCCACTCTACCATACAGGCCTGATTGGTGGAGTGCTGCAGAGATGGTTGTTCTTCTGGAAGGTTCTCCTCTCTCCACAGAGACACGCTGGAGCTCTGTCAGAGTGACCATCGGGTTTTTCGTCACCTCCCTGACTAAGGCCCTTTTCCCCCGATCGCTCAGTTTGGCTGGGTGACCAGCCCTAGGAAGAGTCCTGCTGGTTCCAGTCTTCTTCCATTTATGCATGATGGAGGCCGCTGTGCTCATTGGGACTTTCAATGCTGCAGAAATGTTTCTGTACCCTTCCCCAGATTTGTGCCTTGATACAATCCTGCCTCAGACAAGTCCTTGGACTTCATGGCTTGGTTAGTGCTCTGAAATGCTTTATTAACTGTGGGACCTTATATAGACAGGTGTGTGCCTTTCCAAATCATGTCCAATCAACTGAATTTACCACAGGTGGACTCCAATCAAGTTGTAGAAACATCTCAAGGATGATCAGTGGAAACAGGATGCATCTGAGCTCAATTTTGAGTGTCATGGCAAAGACTGTGAATACTTATGTACATGTGTTTTTTTTGTTTTTTCACACAAACTTCTTTCATATTGTCATTATGGGGTATTGTTTGTAGAATTTTGAGGAAAATAATGAATTCAATCCATTTTGGAATAAGGCTGTAACATAACAAAATGTGGGAAAAGTGAAGCACAGTGAATACTTTCTGGATGCACTGTATTGGAGCCAAAACCAATATTACTACCGATAGAACCTATAGTTTTTATTATTATTCCAGTATATTATTTGTAGGCATAATAACTTTAATAGGTTATAAGTTCTACCACTGTAACAAATTACAACATCATGGACCCCCTGGGTATGCTTCACGGGGTCTAGGGGTCCATTTCGAGGACCTTCACAAATTGATCATTGGATCAGTGGTCCTGTGTAGTGATAATGTGTTAAGTCTATAAATCTGCTTTTCTATTCAGTATAATTTTTTTTTATCTAACTGAAAGTCAGTGCATTGGTAATTGAAAGAAATTGTGAATTTACATATATGAACATATTAACAGCAATCAACAATTATTTAACCTTAACTATAAACACAACCTTTGTGAATTACATAAAAATATATATATATACAAAAAAATTCTTACATTGTCCAGTTCTGAACCATTGTAGGATTGCGGATTGATGTTTTCCTGATGCTGTGCTATATCTATTGATAGAAAGCTTTATCACACTGTGAGAAAGCCTTGGTGTATTTAAAAGGCTCTGAAATTCAAATGATCACTGGCACCCTGGGGAAAAATCAATAGCTGCACTGCTCTCTTGAAAAACAGTCATGCGTCTGGGAAACAGTAGGATATTATTGATAGCTTGTTGGCATCATGTGGAAAATTCCATCTCAGCCCTGACAAAATATACTTGCTAAATTATTTCTGCGCAGAAACCTTTACAAGAAAAGGGAAAGAGTAGGCAAATTGAGATATAGCAAAAAAAAAAAAAAAAAAAGACAGTTTCCTACCACAGTTTCTGATTGCCAAACCAATCCCTTTCTTTTCATTCCCTGTACAGCAGAATCTGAACTATATGTTGGGCACGACTGAACATTACAGCTTCATTAACCATGCCTTCCTTTTGCTAGATCAGCAAAGCCAACCAGAATGGCACTAAATGAGACTGCTATTACAACTGGATTTCCTGATAGATCATGCTACTTTGATGGCATTTTAATGGCACAGTGTCCCAGCATTCCCATTACCAGATCTGTCTTATTTATCTTGAAATGTGGAAAAAAAAAAAAAAATGACTCTGCTTCTTTTTTGTCTCTTCTAACAGCAAGATCTAAGCATGATCAGTGTAGGCAGGGTGCCATTTGATCCAACCCAAGTTCCACCCACTTACCTGCATCCTTTAGGAACCCAAGCCCAGATTTCTTATTATCCACTGCTGAGAAGGAGTCTGTTGGTGGGAGGATATGCAGCATATTTTACCTTGGCACACACTTCATCTTTCTTGAGCTGTGCCAGTCGAGGAGTGTATTAACTCTGCTTGTAAATGCACTTCCATGTAGCCATCAAATATGAAGAGAATCTCTTTTCAGCCAGTCTGAAAGCAATGTAAATATGAAAATAGACGTTTGAAGAGTGATGGATCTAGTGACTCACTCTCTCACACAATATTGGCTTATGAAAACTCACAGATAAAGAAAAGACAACAGGTTATTCAGAGCAATGGTAGGCAATATGGATGTCTGTTGACCTTATGGTTTTAGATGTGTGTTTATAAGTCAATAAGTGACTAAGTCAAATATCACGAAGCAGATTGATGGCTTTCATTTGCCATTTGTTACAAGAGCTCTGAAGTTCTTACAACATCAAAGGGGTAATAGTGAAGGAGACTCTACTATAGAGGAATATGAAATGTTGTCTGGGAAAACATTGCTTATGTGAAGTACAGCATGTGGAGCCATGCCTCTGTGTCAGAAGTAAACAGATTCCATGCAATGGACCTTACTGAATGGGTGTCATAAAGTCATACTCCAGCATTTCATTCATTTGCTTGCCTTAAACAATATTGTTGAAACGCATCATACACTTAGCCTAGTTACCTTAGTTACCAAACACTTAGTTAGGTAGAAAGGGTAACACTAACATTTTAAAAGGCTTTTCCCAACAGGAATCAGTTGGCATAAAGACTACTTTTGTCAATTTTTATGTCAAGCTTGCATAACATCTGAGTTACATTGGGCTAGAGACGCAGTGCAAAATGCAAATCGATGCAGCCAGAACATGTGCTTATAATGCAGCTAAAAGTACATTTCAGTTTCCTAAGTTTGTAGTTCATCTTGCACTGCACTTGGGACTGCCTACTAGATTCACTCTAGCATGAAGTCCAGTCAGCAGTTTAAGTCATGTGAAATGGTGGAAATGCTCAACCATAGAAACTGTCAAAAAAAAACTCTGGACTAAAGAGGAAATGCAAGCTCTGTTAAAAAGGATAATGTGTAAATCCCATTCTTATTAAACAAAGGCTTGTGTCAGAACAAGTAAAAAGTGTGGAGGTAGGGCTGGGTACTATATCGATGTAATATTGATATCATGATAAATGATTACACCATACACTTTTCTGAGATATCTTTGGTATGGTGATGTATTTTTTTTTTTATGATTTTAATAATCACAAATTAAATGGTACTGAATGGATGCTACTGATTTGATGTAATTTTTAATCTTCTTTGTCTTTTAGGCATTAAAGAAAAGTACTGTTAAAGTCAGTTTATGTTGTTTTTTATTTATTTAATACTGTTTTGTGGACAGTTTGTTAGCTAAATTATATATTGTGAAATGCATCGTGTATCATAGAAATGTCCTCAAGTATGGTGATATGATATTTTTGTGGAGGGCATTAATACTGAATAGCCAATGTGCTTACTAATGAAAATATGTCCATGTATCTAGCTACTTGATGTACTTACATGATTTACTTTTTCCTTACATGACATGCAGATCTGACAGTCCTGGTCAGGAACACATACACCAATTTCTTTATTTAACATGAGGAAATTGGTGTATGTGCTCCTGACCAGGATTGCCAGATCTGCATAGTTCTTCGGAATAGTTTGTCATAAATAAAAATATCTGTAATAGTGAATTAAAAACAACTTGCATTTGGCAGTTCCAAAGTAGATTAATTAAGTTTTGGAAAAGTAATGTTGTGTTATTACAAATTCTGGACTTTTTACGGCTATGATACAGCTTTCATGGTGATGAAGGGACATTGCTGTTAAAATTAAGTTGGAAATAAAATTTTCAAAAATGATCAAATGTGAGTCTTTCCAAAAGATACATTGCCTACATTGTCTTCTGAAGTCAGCACAAGTTGCGGCATAACACTGTTACATAGTAAAAGTTTTATTAATAGCAGTCATTGCAGGCCCTGTTACAACAGAGTTATGTTTCTTTTCTCTGTTTTTTAAGTAAAGTGCCTTTCATATTTCTGTTTGAAAACTGTGGCAAATCCATAACACTGTAATAACATGAATATACAGGTGCATCTAAAAAAAATAGAATACTGTGGAAAAGTACATTTTTTCCGTAATTTAATTCAAAAAGTGGAACTTTCATGTATTATAGATTCATTACACATAACGTAAAAAAATTCAAGCCTTTTTTTGTTTTAATCTTGATGATTATGGCTTACAGCTCATGGAAATTAAAAATCCAGTGTCTTGAAATAATAAAATAAAGAATATATAATACAGAAATGTCGACCCTCTGAAAAGTATGTTAATTTATGCACTCAGTACTTGGTCGGGTCTTTAATCTTTTTGCACAAATTACTGCATCAATGAGGCGTGGCATGGAGGCAATCAGCCTGTGGCACTGCTGAGGTGTTCTGGAAGCCCAGATTGCTTTGATAGCGGCCTTCAGCTTGTCTGTATTGAAGTCTGGGTCTGAGGTCTGGTGTCTCTCATAGATTCTCTATGGGGTTCAGGTCAGGCGAGTTGGCTGGCCAATCAAGCACAGTTAAACCACGGTCAGCAAACCAGTTACTAGTAGTTTTGACACTGTGGGCAAGTGCCAGATCCTGCTGGAAAAGGAAATCAGCATCTTCATAAAGCTTGTCAGCAGATGGAAGTATGAAGTGCTCTAAAATCTCCTTGTAGACGGCTGCATTGACTCTCAACTTTAGAAAACACACAGGACCAGCACCAGCAGATGACATGGCACCCCAAATCATTACTGTGGAAATTTCACACTGGACTTCAAGCAACTTGGATTCTGTGCCTCTCCACTCTTCCTCCAGACTCTGGAACCTTGATTTCCAAATGAAATGCAAAATTTACTTTCATCTTCCCCATGATTGTGGTTGTGTACTGAAACTGAAGTTTGATCAGAAGTACATAGAAGTACACTGAGTTGTATGTTGTCAAGACATCTTACATAAGCCAGCACAAAACTGTCATACAACTCATGTCACTTGACCCAGGCATTATATCAACTTATCACCATAGTTGACAAAGTCAGTCTTTCTGACAGCTGATGCCTACTACAATATGCCTTTATGCTGTAAATGTTTATGTATGTTCAATGGTCAGGAAGTGCTTATGTAGGTTAGCTATATTATAGTGTATGTCATTAGCTATATTAACAATATTCTTAAGTACAGTGTTACCATATGACACCATTTAGAAAATGTACTCTTTAATATGTTCTGTTCTTTATTGCTGGATTGGAAGAGTGAATGTACTAATTCTGTATTTATAATGCCCTCAGCATTGTTTTGTTAATTTGTTCATTTATTTGTTGTAACTGGTGGGATGCATGTAGTCAGAAAATAATGTTTCAGAATATTTCTGGTGTTTAGAAAACAGAGATACACCTGTAGTTAGCGTTTCTTACACAAATGGAAACGGATCATTTGCTCTTGTATTAGATGCTAAATACCTGATTGCAGAGCAGTAACAATAATAACATTCTTGAGGAGGCACTCAGTAATAACATTTTGAGCAATAAAATTATTTTTCTGGGTTCAGTGAGCTGAAAGATTGCCATTAAAGAAAAGTAAATTAGAAATTGTACTTCTTTAAACAGAGTATATTTTCTTAATATGAATTTTTTTTTTTTTTTTAAATGGTCATGTTTTAATGATGCTGAGTCTGAAATATGAATTATAAAGGAAGAGAAATGGTTTTAGTATTTAATCTGGATTTTTTTAGACTAGATGTTTTTTGAAATTGTATTATACTAACTACAGATACTGCTGCGAAGCTCTCTGTACAGCGCTGGCATAAACAAACAAACAAACAAGCAAATAAATAGGGGGCTTAGTGGTTAGCACATTTGCCTCTGGAGTTGGGGGCGCTAATCCACCCCAAACCTGCACTGTCCGAGTTCCCTGGAATAGGCTCCAGGTTCCCCAATGATCCTGTCTAGGATAAGCATTATGGAAAATGGATGGATGGATAAATAAATAAATAAAAGTACAGAGGCCAAGTTTTATAGATTCATAATGCAGGGACAATAATACAGAAAGCTAATAATCCAAAAATAAGACCTTCATAAATCAAAGTTATGGAAATTCTCACATGTGAGGAAATGATCACAGATGAAGGACACGTTTTGTAAGGAAATGTTCTAGAAAGTGTTAGATTCTATTAAAGTGAAGATTTGCATAATTTAATATCAATTAATGTAGATACAGAGAGTTCTGGGATTCAGTGCAGAAAGACTCTGCACTATATACACACTGCAAAAAGACTGGCTTATATATCATACACAGACAGCAAACAAACATTACAGTTTAAAGTTGATCTAATCTGCCTGAGTCTATTTGACCAAGAATATGTGCAGATGCAGAAATTGCTGTGCAAACTGCAAGGGTGAGAAAGCAGAGATGCAGAGACACAGTGTGTGAAAGATCTGCTCCAATAGGGCCACTGTCACAGTGTTCTTACGGACTCACAGAAAGTGCAATGCTATAAATAATTTTGAGAATATGCAACGAATCATAACCTTGAAGACTTGAGACTAATGCTGGTTTGTACAAGTGCTACAGTGTTGCATAACTAAAAAAAGAATAATTCAAACCAATGTAACAATCTAGATAAGTGCATAAACGATAAATTCAAAGAAGTTTAGAAAACAAACAGATAAATAAAAAGATACAAGAATAATACAATATAAAAGAATACACAGAAGTGTTATCCTACAGATTGTCTGAGGAGGTCTTTAGTCCTTTGAGAAAGAAATAAATAGGCAGGGCTGTTAGGACTGGGTGTGGACGTTCATTTCCCATTAAAGCATGCTTTAATCTCTGTTCAGATCTAATTTGCCAGGAACCTTGAAGTTGAAGACCTGAGCTGGCATGTTGGTGTCTCATTCTGAACCAAATTTTGTAGATAATCTGGTGCATTTGTTTGCTGCAGCAGGGACACAGAGGAGTAATCATCTCTCTGTACAATATATTGATCATATTTATTACACTCTACATATACTACTACATCCAATTCACTGTAAAATTTTAAATGCTACTTTCATCTGCTGCTTTATCTGCTTATTATACACTAAATATGTCTAAAACGAACGCTCAGACACTACTACTGCACACAGGTACTATTTATTCTCCTACCTTTTGCACTCTTGTTCACATACTGTGACTGCACATATTCCAGGGTTTACAGTTAGGATCGGCACTTTACCTACATACTTACTCGGCCTACACCATTTCCCTAATATAGTCTGCATATTTTGTATTTATACAGTATTTGTAAATAATCTCTTTCCCTCTTGTTCTTCTTCTCCTTCCCCCTTATCTTCTTATGTATAATTTTTGTATTTCTAACCCTAACCCTTACCCTATAATTTTTATATTTCACAGCTGTAGAATACCTGAGCCTCATAACAAGCACTTCAATGTACAACTGTCCCTGACATTCTGTGCACATGACAAATAAATTTAAACTTGAAACTTCAGTATATAGTTAAGTTGACTGTGCAATAATATATATATATATATATATATACATATATATATATATATATATATATATATATATATATATATATATATATATATATATATATGTATATATATATATAAAATTTTTCCCCAACATTACCAACTGTATTATACTTATTATATTCGTGTTTATTACAACAGTTAGTTATTGTCCACTAATTTGATTTGCTGAGCAGCATTCCAAGAGTGCTTATATATTTCCAATAACGGCACTGGGACATTTCACTGTGTGTATCTCTCTGCTCATCTATGTTCTCTATGTAAAATTCCACTTCCTAGTTCGAAACTGTTTCTACAATAATGTTAGTGACATCATCACCAGACATGACAAACGGTACTTTTCAGGAATATAACTTTTGAGTTAAAATATGACAGCTTATCAGATGAAGATGAAAAGGAAGAAGGGAAGCCAATTTCACCAAAAGCACCTTTAACTTGAATGTACAAATCAATGTGAGCTAGCTAGCCATGTAAAATGTATATAATGTGAGTGTGGCTTCTGCAGGATCTATTTCCACTAGCGGAGCAGAAATAAACAGAACATTTGGCCATATTGCATCCAAAATGTCACTTTCTTGATCTTAATTTCTTGTATATAGAACTGTTGTATAAAAGAAATATTGCACTGGCAGTTGTGCAGTTGTATTGAAGATTGTGCCAATATTCAGTATAACCGCACTCTTGCTTGTGCGATATTGCGTAAAAATGCCACAAATGATATCTCACTGCTATTAATAAGTGCAATGGCAAAAATAGTGATGGAAAAAACTCAGGCTACATTTTCAAACTGAACTACTTTTAAAAACACCTTTGTTACAATAAGGCCTTAGTTATACTCAGTAAAGTGCAATAATTTCCAAAATTATTTTCCTAAAACTTAATTACCTAATAAGCACATAATTTCAAACTGATCTCCTCTGACTTCTTATATAATTTAGCACTATGTTTAGACATTTTAACTAATTACAAATTCAGTGGCCACATTAAAATGTAATAAAACCTCTTTTAATTACCTCAATACAAAATGTAAGCTTATATTTTCCAGTTCTTTTAAGAGTTAATCTGTGATTAAAATGCCTCAATCTGTTATCTAATTCAAGTCCCATTGTACATTGTAAGTTAATGTTATTCTTCTGTGACAGCATTAGAGTGTACTTAGTAACTGGAAATACTGTGACAGTATAGTCTTCAAACTACTAAGAAATGACCTGGAAAGACCCTGCTAACCTAAATCACCCCCCCAACCCTGGCAAGCCCCACATGGATCGCCATTAAGCACAAATGTCAACAGTGAAGTAAGGGCTGAATAATTTACCATGGGTCCTATATATAAACAACACCTCCTTCCTGCCCTCTCTGTTCAGCTCTGTGCCTCCAAAGCAGCCCTGTCTGAATAGAAGAGATGGATTATTTTATGAAAATGCCACAAGTCAAGGTTCAGTGTGGTGAGCAGAATGGCGTATGGAGAGATTATGCATGGGTGAGAATTTCAGTAAAAAGGGATTTTTCACCCATAAAATAGTCCTGCATGAATTTGATTTGAAAATTCTGTATAGCGATTAATTATGATTACAATATAATAATTATTATACACAATTATGTATCTCCAATAATAACAATAAATAATTTAATTAAATGTTTGCCCAGATCCGTGTATATCAAGCTTACTTACTTGCTTAAGGACACAATGACAATTATAAACTAAGGAACACTTGTATAAAGAAAGGAACACTTAGAGACATGTTATAAAAAAAGTAATCAGAGGGTGATGTGATGTGACATAAAGCAGATTTATTGTTAACACCCCAGTATTGTATGCCTCTTATACAAAGCAATTTTCCAACACTAACAAATTTTTATTTATTAAAAAAGGACACCATATTTTTTTTATTCATTCACAGTTACATTTAGTGTTGTGAAAATCTGAATAACAATTTAGCTTCTGTCATTACTTATGTTATAATAGTTACGGTATTAATTGTTGTTCCCTCAAGAGTTTCTTCTTTTTCTCTCTCTTGAAAGCAAAAATGCAGCTTGTCATGATGTTATAGTGACGCCATAAAGCCTGAACGATTTCCCATATCAGAAAACATAGTTAGAGCTTTACCTCAGACTGTTACAAAGCCTTGACAGTGGAGACTCCTTCCAAAAACGCTAAATAACATCTCTTCACAGAAAACATATACAATGCCCTCCACTAATATTGTCAGCCTTGGTAAATATGATCAAAGAAGACTGTGAAAATTGTCTTTATTGTTTAACCTTTTGATCTTTTGTTCGAAAAAATTCACAAAAATTCTCTTGTTTCATGGATATCAAACAATTGCAAATGAAACACAGGTTTATCAAAAAAATGGCATGGATTGGCATGCCAGGTTGCTTTGATAGCGGCCTTCAGCTCGTCTGTATTATTGGGTCTAGTGTATCTCAGAGATTCTCTATGGGGTTCAGGTCAGGCGAGTTGGCTGGCCAATCAAGCACAGTAATACCATGGTCAGCAAACCAGTTACTAGTAGTTTTGGCACTGTGGGCAGGTGCCAAGTCCTGCTGGAAAAGGAAATCAGCATCTCCATAAAGCTTGTCAGTAGTTGGAAGCATGAAGTGCTCTAAAATCTCCTGGTAGACGCTGCATTGACTCTTGACTTGAGAAAACACAGTGGACCAACACCAGCAGATGACATGGCACCCCAAATCATCACTGACTGTGGAAACTTCACACTGGACTTCAAACATCTTGGATTCTGTGCCTCTCCACTCTTCCTCCAGACTCTGGGACCTTGATTTCCAAATGAAATGCAAAACTTACTTTCATCTTCCCTATGATTGTGGTTGTGTATACTGAACCAGACTGAGAGATCAAAGGCTCAGGAAACCTTTGCAGGTGTTTTGAATTAATTAGCTGATTAGAGCTCTTCTCAGGTCGATATTTCTCTATTATAAATTTTTTATTCTTATATTTTGAGATAGTGGATTTTTGATTTACATGAGCTGTAAGCCATAATCATCAAGATGAAAACAAAAAAAGGCTTGAAATATTTCACTTTATGTGTAATGAATCTAAAATATATAGAAGTTCTACTTTTTAAAATCAATTATGGAAAAAAATTTTTTCCACGATATTCAAATTTTTTGAGATGCACCTGTACATGGCGAGGGATCTGAGACCATTCCTCCATACAGAATCGCTCCAGATCCTTCAAGTTTTTAGGACCATACTGGTGGACACTCCTCTTTAGTTCACCCCACAGGTTTTCTACGGGTTAATGTCAGGAGACTGGGATGGCCATGGCAGGACCTTGATTTTGTGGTCAGTAAACCATTTTTGTGTTGATTTTGATGCATGTTTTTGGATGATTGTCCTGCTGGAAAATCCAACCACGGCCCATTTTAAGCTTTCTGGTGGAGGCAGTCAGACTTTCATTTAATATCTGTTGATATTTGATAGAGTCCATGATGCCATGTATCCTAACAAAATGTCCAGGTCCTCTGGCAGAAAAACAGCCCCAAATTTTAACGAGCCACCACCATATTTAACCGTGGGCATGAGGTACTTTTCCAAATGGCTATCTCTCTGTGTGTGCCAAAAACACCTCTGGTGTTTATTGGCAAAAAGCTCTATTTTGCTTTCATCTGACCATAGAACCCGATCACAATTGAAGTTCCAGTTGTGTCTGGCAAACTGAAGACAATTTAGTTTGTTTTTGGATGAGAGTCCTTTTTTCTTGAAACCCTTCCAAACAACTTGTGGTGATGTTGGTGACTTTGGATAGTTTTGGAAACTTTCTGACCCCAAGATGCAACTGAATTCTGCAATTCTCAAGCTGTCATCCTTGGAAATTTTTTGGCCACTTGAACCATCCTTTTCATAGTGCATTGAGACAATAAAGACACGTCCAATTCCAGATTAATTAGTAACATTTACAGTTGACTGGAACTTCTTAATTATTTTCCTGATGGTGGAAATGGGCATTTTCAATGCTTGTGCTATTTTCTTATAACCACTTCCCATTTTGTGAAGCTCAACAACATTTTGCCGCAAATCACAGCTATATTCCTTGGTCTTACCAATTGTTATGAATGACTAAGGGAATTTGGACTATGTGTTACCTCATATTTATACCCCTGTGAAACAGGATGTCATGGTTGAACAATTTCCTCTTCCTAGTCACCCAGGTGTACAAAATATAAAATATCAATGGAATATACTTCAAATATATTTTTCTCAAATTAATTCATAGGGGTGCCAATAATTGTGGCACACATATATTTAACAAAGATATATTTTTTTTAATAAACCTTTGTTTTGTTTACAATTGTTTGATATCCAGGAGAGCAGAGTATTTTTGTGAATTTCTTGAACAAAATATCAAAAGGTTAAACATTAAAGACTATTTTCACAGCCTTCTTTGATCAAGGATGCCAATATTAGTGGAGGGAACAGCATATCACAGATCTGTCTATGTGGAGAGCCATCATACAAAGTCTAGAGTAAGTGATTACTAAGGAAACAATAACATATTGAGTGCATTAATAAAAACCTTGCAACCTGACAACTAAGAATTCAACAGTGCTGTTATAGAATTGAATTTAAGGACACCGCTTAATTATTACATGATCCTGCTCTTGTAACTATTCATATCTCTTATTTCGAACCAGTATATTTTAAGCAACAGAGATGCACACATCACACACCCATTGACTCACTTGTCATTAAACTAAATAAAATAAAGCATCCAATGCTAATTCAAATGTGTCTATATACTTATACAATGTTTGGTTAGACAATACTTTTCTACGTTCTGCTCCCACACAATGGATATGTATCTGTTTGGAACTGATATAGCAGCTTGTAGTCCATTGCCTTACAGGACTCAATCAGCCTCTAGCTGTCAAGGAATGCCACATTTAATGTACTGTCATAAAAGCACTTCCAATTGAAACAACTCCAAAGTCAAAAAAAAAAAGTTAACAGCAAACGATGAATGTATTGATTGTGCTTGTTCAATTTGCATGCAATTAACATGGTAATTAGCACTAGCTGTAAAAAAAAAAAAAAAAGAAAAAAAAAAGGACATTGTTAAAGGCTATTGGTCCATGAACAAAATATTAATTTTGACTCATTGTGGCTCTGATGGCCATTGTCCACGGGTCCTTTTAACATACAGTTGCAATCAAAATGATTCAACCCCCATAGCAAATCAGTTTTTTTGTAAAAATCTACAGACTTTCAGCTGTTTGAAATGAACAAATCAAACAAAAGCAATTGAAATAGTTCAACACAATAGTTCAAACACTTCAAGTGGTTTCCCCCAAATTCAAATGAAAATGCAACTTATAATGATTTCTCCAGTTTCAAAATTATTCAACTGCCTGTCTGTAAATTTTGACAATAAACCTGATTTGCAGTGGGGGTTAAATAATTTTGATTGCAATTGTAGTTACACTTTCTTCTTAATTCTCTTTCCAGAAACGAAGAGAAAGATGAGAGCATGAATTCAGACAGCGAAAGAGAGAGAAAGAAAGCCATGCTTTAGTGGCAGCTCGATGCTGAATATGTGCAGATTCATGTGGGAATACGGAGCTCAATAAAGGCTGCAAGACACTCAGTATGCAAGACAAATGGACACTCAGTCACACACACACACACACACACACACACACACACACACACACACACACATGCTCCACATGCTAGATGTAGAGCTTCCACATCACTGTTTAATAGCATGCCACGTGGGTTTTGTCCTTATTGGAGCTCAACAGACCATGAATTCAGATTTAAGCGCACACATATACACACACACACACACACACCACACAGATACACACACACACACACACACATGCACGCACGCACACACGCACACACAGATAATTAAGTCAAGTGGTCCAAGCAAAATCTATTGGTAATTCTGACATTCCTGTCAGTTGTGAACATATGAGGGTTTGCTTCATTCTAGACAGACTCTCTAATTCAGGAGACATGAAATGGTCAGGAACACAAAGTACACCACTAATTAATGGGTTAGAATGAAAGGAAGGCAACTTTTTTGCAGCAGGTAAGCAACACACTGTACCAAAAACTACTTCAGTGCTATTTTCAGATGCAGTAAATACAAACAGAAAAGGTTTGCTCCTGGTGCAGATCATATTTGGAGGAGCCTTACAATCTGGGTTGGATCTTGTGACAAGGATCTGAGAGCAATTCGAGTAGACAGGTATAAAGATGCCAGTGATGACATTCGTTAATGAACATGTGTCACTTTGCTAATCAGACTAGCTAGTAGTTTTGCTTAGCTATGCATTTTACTTCTAGAGGCTAAGTTGCTATACAGGAGGAAAGGTTTTTTGTAGATCATACATGCCTTCTTCATCATAGCAATAGCCCTGATCCCTTTCTAGCACATGTTTGCCCTGTTGCCACCATATTTCTTCCTGCCGTTGTTGACAGCAGCTAGTAAATGTTAGCAAACCACATGGTGCAGCACATTCAGAAGCCTCTGCATAATTTAAATCCCATTTTCACAATGGCACATGTATCCATCCGTTTGTGAATTATGTGTCGCTTTGAGTTAATGTTGATGCAAAGAAACCAGGCTTTTGTTCTCTGCTGAGAAAAAAAAACACCTCATACTGCATAATGAGAGGCTTTCATGCATGGTCAAATACACAAATATGTACACAGAGGTATACTTGAAATAAACCTCACTGGTTGTTGCACCATGACATTTTTTCCTGGAATCCTTTCTAAGCCACACTCAAAAGAAAAAAAAAACCCTAATACAATAATTCAAAGTGATTAGAATTAAATAGAAACAAGAAGTTTCTGGTGATTTGAATAAGTAATCTCAGCATGCTCTACAGGCAAGAGAGCTGGAAATGATGGTCTGGTCTGTCTACTCCATCCTGCTGCTGAAATGAAACTCATCAAATATACATGGAGGAAAAAATATTTGAAGTGCAGAGGGGCTTTAGTGAATTGGATTTGTACTGCAATGGCATTTGTGTGGGGACTATAATTAAAAACATCAATCTAAGTGGAATGATTTTAGAAGGATTGCTCAGTGTGTCATCAAAGTTTGCTTTATAAAGTATAATTGATAAAAACCTATTTTGTTTTATTCTAAGGTTTTACTACTGGCTCAGAATTCAACTGCACTAAAATGAGATATCTTGCATTCTTGTTAAATCAAATGAAACATTACATTGTACAATACATAAAGTACATACAATATTACAACTCAAGCAATAAAACCCAGAGATATTTGTTTTAATCACAATTTTATTATATCAATGTGGAGGATGCCATATTATATCATATAAACAGAATGGTACAGTTCCTACATTGTTGATACTCAAGAAAGGAGTGGGTTTCCCTTTCCTACTAAACCCCAATTTTAACCCCTAGTTAAAGAAAGTATATTTTTTTGTGATTGTTGTGGCTAAAAATGCTTGATTTTGCTGCAGCTTTTTCAAAATTTGCAATGAATTGAGTTTTTGTGCTTTTTTGAGGAAAACTACTAGAATTTGGTGAAATTGCAGTTACATGAAATTGTTTTGCTCAGTCTTTTGCAGTGATGTTTGTTGGTAAATAAGACCTTTTAGCTGTACTCATGTTCCACGTATGTGAGGGCTTTGGCCGAATGCGCGTTGTGATGATGCCACATGACGCATTTTGGCACAAATTTGTGGAAAATCTGAGGTGATTTGGAAAAATTGCAAGCTCCTGTGAATATTGCAGTGTTTCCTTGATTTTGCATTCATTTCTGCGATCGCAAAATCCTGGAGGAACTGATAAGTAAAAGGTAAAATTCATTCATATTAATTTAAATTGAATTGAAAATGTGTAGATCATGTGAATGTCCTCTATTAACCTTGTAATTTGCAAGATGCTTAGGCAACTGCGTTACCATAGCGGAGACCTTGGTTCAGTCCTTCATCTTGAGTGGCTCCTGCTCATTCCCAACTGAAAGATTTTTATCAACATTCCATGGGATCATTGTGTGTGGCATAGTGTATGTGGCTTGGTGTATTGGGGTAATCTGGACTGAACAATACCCCCATCTAGAGTAGCATCCATTGATTAACAGTGGACTTCCCTCTTGATAGAATCTTTACCATACATCACTTTCTTTATACACAGACCCTACACATTTAAATTGGTCAGCATTTTCCCAAACTATCCATTGCCCATAATTGACAGTCCATATTTTGCTCTCTCACAACTCACATCTGTAGCATACCATCAAGAACACCAAGTGCCAGGTTTCAATGTGTTGATATCATGGAGAGAGCAAAAATGTGGATTGTCTGGGGTTTCTTATTTTTGGGTCTGTATAATGTTTGTATAACTTCTTAGCTTTCAGAGGTCATTTCTTGAAAATTGTGTTCTTTGATAGGTCTGGTGTCACAAGGATATAAACTCCTTTTCATGAAAGGCAAAGCATCATGAAAATGTAAATGGTTGGACCATGTTCAAAGACACACCAATCTGTCCATCACGGCTTTGCAGGTATATCTATATATCAACTTTATGGATCCCCAAAGAAAACTCTCTATCCCACAACAGCTACCCACTGGGGAAGGTGAAGGCTAAAAAGTGTCTCCTCCAAGACAAATAAAGCTAGTCATTGCATCTTGTCAACCTACTGCTTTTCCTACATTACGGGGAATCTGAACATGCTCAGTGCTAACTGCTCTCTTTGGTGTACATGATATCACAGACACCCACAGCTGACAGAGGAGAAAGTAATGCAAAAGGCCAATTTTGCTCAGTGATCATGCTCAGTGACTTTAAACCTGGTGCTAAAAATCCACATAATGAAAGCTGTCAAGACCTTAACTGAACATTTTGCACATGTACATTGGTGTCATTCTTTAGCTGCGTCACAGAGTCTACACTGAAATTAAATGTTAATTGAATTTACTTAATTCAAAGGCATACATCAGTTCCACGTGATTGAATTTGTTTTCATGCATCCAACATGATTTGATCATGTATGTTCAAAGCCCTGAATAAAATCAAACACTACACTCTCAGTCGAACAGCAGATCAAATCCAGGTCACTAGCATTTTGGAGCAGCCTCACTGTTCCATTGTTCTGGGACACTTATGTTTTAACTGCATTAAGTGAATACTATTATAAGTTTAGTATAAGCAATTCAATCACATTTTGATGTGTATCAAAATGTATGTAATATATTTTCTTAAACCACATATTCATATTCATAAATCTGACTGACCACATATTTATATTCATATTTTTTTCAGTGCACTCTCACAAGGATAGACCAATGAAAATGGAGAAAAAAAAAATCATGTTCTCTGACTTATCTAGTTTGTTTAACATCATCCAGACATCTCTGCTAGGGGTGAAACATTGATGCAGGTCAGAGATATCCTGGTGATCTGGCTGGATTATCTGTTGATAATTTTTCCCAGAAACACTTCAGACAACATAAATGTGCAGCACAGAAGTGCCCCCAGAGAATGGTTCTGTCACCATTCTTATTTACCATCTACAAATTGCACTTCAACTCTGGATCATGCTGCTTTTAGAAACATATGACTGTAATAATGGGTTGAACCTGTAAAAGGATGGAAGTGGAATAGAAGAAAACTGCTAAAACTTCAAGTGGTCCAAAGAGAATGACCTCCAGAGACAAAAGAGCTGGCTCTGGACATCAGGTGGTAAAATATTACCACCTCCAGTTACCATTTAGGGGACAGATACAGAGTTGGTCCAATCTTACATTTTCCTTGGGGAGTACAAGTCTGTTCTTTCTGAGGTTTTATTTCACATCTGCAGTGAACTCCCACATGGTGAATGTTCTTTGCAGCTGTTTGCTTGGAAAGGAACAGAAAGGAGTGGAATCTGCGCAGAATGTAATAGAGAGAAGACAGGTCAGTTTAGTGGCCTTGATAGAGAAAATGAGGGCGTACGAACAGGACTCAATAGTTAATAACTTCAAATAGCCATCCACCAGAGACTACTCTGGTGCAGTAATGGGTATCTGATTTGCTGTTCTAGTATTCACTACTGAACACTTTAAATGCTCTTTTGTGCCTTAACCCTTTTGTTTCACTTACACTCCCATTGACTTGTATGCGTTACAAGACTTTTATTTCCAAAGCATTTCCCAAAGCCCCTGTTTTGTTTACTTGTAAGCAAAAACAAAGTTATACATATGTAATGTGGATGTACGTATGCAGTTACAAACTCTGGTCTCTCTGTTGCTATAGAGCATTTGTCAGCTATTCCATCTATGAAAAGGGACCACCACTGATATTTTAGTGAATGAGATGCAGTGTATTAGGTGGTGCAGTATTGCCCAATGACTGTGCATACGTGGTAGGTCCACGTGATAAACTGGCCATTAAAGTTAAGCTCAATATTGGTTATTTTAATTTGTGCTTCCTTCAATACTTAAAATTAGCGCACACTTACAAATGCAATAGTAATTTATTATTATGATTAATCCAAAATTTGTAATGCACATCTGGGCATGGTGAAAAACAGTCTTGAGCTGATTCCATGTACTTTTCTTTTGATTATGTCTCCACCCTGTCCCATAATTGGTCTGTCACCAAATATTTGCACCTGTTCTGAGTTCAACCCTTGATTAATTTGTCTTTATATATTATCTCATCGCAAAAGCATCATTCATTGTAAGTCAGTCCCTCCGGGATTCTGTGATTGCAGAAATTAATGCAAAATTGAGCAAACGCTGCAATATTCAGAGGAGCTTGCAATGTTTCAGAATTACCACTGATTTTTTGCCAATTTGGGCCAAGACTCGTCATGTGACATCATCACAACTATGCATTCAGCCAAAGCCCTCTTCAATTCATGTGTGTCGAACATGAGTACAGCTAAAAGCTCTCATTTATCACCAAACATCACTGTGAAAGACCCTGCAAAACAATTTTCTGCAATTGCTTTTCACAAATTCAAGCAGTTTTCCACAAACTTGTTTTTGGTTTTGACCTTGCACATTTATTTATTTATTTATTTATTTATTTATGGATTGTCCTTGTTTGTTGCGGTCTGCTTCTTTTTGTTTATGGACGTGATGTAACCACACAAAGGTGTGCTGAAATCTAAGGCCATGCAAATGACATCAAACTGACGTTTCCCATGAAATCCCACCTGACAGCTCAAATTATAAATCATTATTATAAGCTTACCATTGCGAATTGGGGTAAATTAAGGAGAAAATTCTGAACACTTATCTTTTAAAATGTATTAACTCAATAATTGTTTATTTTTAACCAAAAAAGTTGGATACTGCAGCTTTACATATGAAGTAATGATGAGTTAAGGCATGTACTAATCACGAACTAATGAAGAGCTAACCTTAACTACGACGTGAGTCTTATGAATTCACGTGTGAATAACAACCACCTTAATTAAGTACATTAGTACATGTTTGTTAGTTCATGTATCAACTAACACATAGGGGTCAACTAGATCAAACATCCTCTTTAAGAAAGAACATGAATAAAACATGCATAATTTCAAATTGTTTATATAATTTGCCATATGAAGCTGCGTATGCATATGAATCATTGGATGGCGCTGGATTACGTTCATAATTTACATTTACATTGATCCTCCTGATTGAATTTAGAAAGATGCACTAATAATAAACACCAATAATTTCATCTCAACCCATTTTGCATCATTATCCATCCATTTCTTTTCAAATCCCACTGTAGTACTAGTACGTGCTCTGTTTGACTAGGGCCCAGGGCACTGCTAACCACCCATACGCCCCCCACACACCACCCCCACCACTTTCTTTCTTTACCACACCCTATTTCAAATATTAAAGGTTTGGCTGCCTCACTTGCCCCTCTGTTATGTGAAAGTCAATTGATTTTGCTACCCATGTCACATCTCATTATGGCTATCTGAAGTGCAATGTGACTGAGCATATTATCAGAACATTTATCTCAGATGGACCACAAACCCTCTATGTCCTCCAGGTTCAGCCACGAGAGTCTTTGTATTCCCTTGACATGGACTGCAGGTCTGGTGCTAAATATGGGGGGTAATTACTTTGTGGATTTTGTGAGAGTTCACTGCAACCTGAAAGTGTTGTGGGAAATTGGGAGTAAATGATCTCCCTCTTTCTTTCTCTCTCTCCTGCAGTCGGGTGTGTTTTCTCTTGTTTTCAGACAGATCTGAGGAGAAGATCAAAGTGTGGGAATGAGCTGTGGAGAACTGATTCCCTAGTGGGAAAGACCTCACACTTGTAAGGACAAGAAGGATCTTTGATAGTGAATAAATATCCTTTTCCCTCAAGAGTGAAGGCGTACAGCACTGATGCAATGATATATTATAATAATAATGTTATGATATGATGTTATGATATGATTGTATTGTTATGATTATAAAAATAATTAGAGTTCCAAAGCAGCAATAAATGTATGCTTCTCTTGGAAGGCAGCAAAAGTGTTATCAGTATGACACTAAAACAATTAAAGCATCTGTCTGAAAATACATTACTAAAAGAAATATTCAAATAAGTTGTAGTTGAATGGTCATGGTAATTGCTCATTCAGCCTTATAGGTCACAGCACTGTTCAGCTGGTCTTCCCTTAAGGTGCTGCAGCCACCCTGTGAAATTAAAGAGCTGGTGTATTTTGACAGCTCTCCACAGGGACTTTTCCCTCCAACAGGATGCCCAGTGGTGTGGGATTAACACAAACATATGATCGCTAATTCACATTAAATGACCTTCACCATCCTCCAATTACTCATACCCACTGAAGGGCTTGTTAACTAATAAAGCAGTTACTTCCTCTATTAAACACAGGCACAGAAATTTAACTTTTAATGTATTGTAGATCTAAAGGACCTACTGCATGTAGCTGTTAGGCACCCTAAATTTAGATGTTAAATTAGATGTTTATTTCAGGGCAGCATAGTAGTGCAGAAGGTAGAGTTGTTGCTTCACAGCTCTAGTGTCCCTGGTTTGATTGTGAACTTAGATTAATGTCTGATTATTGTTTGATTCTGAACTTAGATTAATGTCTGATTAATGTGTGGACCTTTGCATGGTCTCGCTGTGTCCTTGTTCTCTCACCTCCCAAAAACATGCCAGTAGGTGGCATGCCCCTAGGTGTAAATGTGTGTGTGCAGGGTGCTTTGTGATGGATTGGTGTTCTTTCCATGGTATGCACAGTGTTCCTTGGATAGGCTCTAATCAAGAAAAAGTGATTACCGAAGGTGAATGCAGACAAAACTGCACCACAGTGTACCAGAAAGAACTGACACAGTTTTAAGAGTGGTCACAACAAGTATTACTGTTCAATTCACTTGACACTCATTTTGGTTTTACAAAATGATAATACAAAGGTATTTTTTTTTTTTTTTTGCATAATGCAAGATATGCGTAAGACATTTGCTCAATGAGGTATGTTAATTTTCTTTTCAGAAATGGTCCATTTCATGACTGAGGGTTGATGATTTATAATTTTGCATTATAATAGAGGAGAGAAAGAGAATTTATTGAAAGTGGTGAGTCTGCCCTCATTCCCCTTTAATGGCTCTTTGTATTGTATTTGTGGAAATGTGACATTTCTGGAGGAAAAGGGTGATTTACATTCAGCGCCACAGCAAACCCAAAATAGAAATGCACTGCAAAATTCAGGTTTTTCTCTACTGTAAGAAAAAATGATGAGGATGTCGAAAATCTCAATGAAGAATAACTTTATTGCGGCATGGCAGTGACAAAGTACATGAAGCACTTCGGGTTCATCGGAATCATAGTGAACCCCGAACAATATCACCTCAGACATTTTATACTGTATTTCAAAACAGGTTTTCTGCACATAATGTAAATAAAGTTTCACAGTGAGTGTAAATTACAGATAGCCTTTGATGTGGTCACTTTCCATTCTCAAGTACTGATATGGTTACAGGTGTGACCCTCAAATGGTGAGGTGATAGGATTGTTAAGACACATGTCTTTCTGAATGATAACTACAGTTACATACCCATTTGTTCAGGGATGGTTCTTGATGTCCCACTTCCGCTCCCATGCTATTACTGAGTGAATGTCACTTTAGGTGGTATTATACACATATTGCTGAGACTGAAGTGAATTATCCCTTTGACAATTCAGCCTTTTTGGGGAACAAGCTTATCCAAACACATTTCGGGGTAGAATCTGCTCAGAGGCAGTCTGTAATTTCTTATACTACCTCTCTTCCCATTTCCCTCAATCACCCAGAGGAGACAGGCACCAAGGATGAAAATTAATGTGGACAAAGTGTATGACAGAATACCTATTGTATAACTAACAATCACCAGTTAAGGAGTTAATACACAACAGGCCCTCATTAGGATTAAAAATTGCCTCCCCACAAAAAAATCTCTTTCTGAAAGCATCTCTCTCTCTCTCTCTCTCACTCTCTCTCTCTCTCTCTCTCTCTCTCTCTAAGCTAACCCACACTTATGAGCCCTGCAAATCAGCATGTGTGTGACTTTGTTCCAGTACTTGTGCTTGAGCTCTGCTTTACTGATATAAGGGAAACTGACAACATCTGAGACCCACTGCTGTGTGTTTGTGTGCTTGACAATATTCCGGCACATTCTGCTCAAGAAAATTGCACTAAGACTATATGGGGATCACAAAATGGAGAACACAAAATAATAAAGTTTTTATGTCAGCCATATGAAACTGTTTATCACCAAATCCACATGTGTATTATATTAGGCATAGGAAAACATTTGTATAGTTTAAAAGTGTAAATAATAATACGCATATCTTGTTGAAATGATTCTAGGGGATGACATTTAATTTTGTTAGGCATGCATTTATAGCATTTCTATTTCTATTTGTGCTTTAAATGCAATAATTTGCAAACTGATGTGACTTTAGGTGAAATATATACTTAAGCCATCTGTGCTTGAACGATGTTTCAAGGATTAGACCATGGTAATATAATAAATTCATCTGTGCATGCACAATTTTTAAAGGATTAGACCTAGCTGCCTTCTAGCTGAATTTGACATAACTTAGGCAACAATACTTTTAATATTATATGCGCTAAGAGAATCACCAATCTAAAGTTTTCTTTTACTAAGTTCCCTTTTGAAGCATTTCCAAATGCCAAAACAACATGTGAATTTCCCATCAGGAATTGTCACAAAGTTTCCTGAACTAAGTTTCCTGACTATATTTAACAATTGTGTAACCACGCAAAGACCTCCCCTCTCCTGAAAGCTGCCACCTTAAAGCCGGCTGAACGAGCAACAAACACTATGCTTAATTACAGGCTGCCAGTCTGGCAGTATGTGATGTAGGCCCATATTTCTACTCTCAGCCTGGCAGAGACAGAGAACGTGACAGAGAGCTGCAGACTTTCACGCCCTCCTGTTTCCTGCTGGCATCCTGGATCAGACACGGCCTGTATTAGAAGATCACGGTGGCCATGGCAGGAGTGCTGGGAATTGCACATTCCTACCTGCCAGGATTCAGAAATGCGGCATCTGTGGCGCTTACAAGATCAGAGTTGGAGGACTGGACTAGAAGGCAAGAAAGGGACAGTCTATTGCTGTCTATCATTTGTGATTGTGGCTCTGTGGTCTTTGTTAATGACATTTGTCATTATGGTTATCTGTTAATTTCCTTCTGCTAATTTTATTTCCACTCCCACAGAACAAGAATTTGTCGCTGTGTTACTTGTGAAAATGTGCCAAATGTTGGGATGAGGTTTACTCTACACTTCAAGTGTATTAGATTCATTCTGTGGATCCAATTTGAATGCATAGAAAATGTGCTAATTATGTTTAATTTATGGAAAATCGTCTGTAATCTGTAACATCAGCCTCAGCATCCAGTGTATCAGTGTATTATCTGCAGTTTTTAAATAATCCACTATTTCAGTCTTCCTGTTGTAAGAATTGCATGCTGAATAACAGACTGTATAATATTCTGTTTTTCTATTTCGGGAAAAGCAATAAGCAGCTATAAAAATTATCTTTCATAACATCGTTCTTTAATTTAGTTTAGTTGATTACAATGGATTTTGTGCATTGCCTGATTTCCATGTTTTTAAAAAACAAAAAACAAAAAACAAATTACCAAGAATTGCCTATAATACCCTGTGACCATGTGCAACCAGTAACTTGTTTTGCTGGAACAGACATTTATATAGCAGGCTTCTGTAATTATAAACCAAATGAGCCATTCACAATAATCAAATGAATTATAAGCTTATGTTAGCACACTAATACAACTTCTAACCTTTGGTTTTTCCTGTATTGTATCTGAAATTGATCTCTCTCTCTCTCTCTCTCTCTCTCTCTCTCTCTCTCTCGTCCATATTCACAGTATATTGTCTGTTGGATATAGAGTATTATATACGGTATGTAAGCACTATATAGGGCAGCAGTGAGTGAGATACTGGACTGAATTTAGACCACACTTACATGCAAGAAACACATCATACTAAACCACTGTCACATAAACAATATAAAACCCAACACATTTCCTACTGAACTGGAAATATTAAATACAGTTTTCTTTATTAAAGACAGCAGTAACAAGTACCTGTAGTCTTTATGGCCATTAGCCACTGTGGTATATTTATATCTGAAAGAAGTTACTGGTGGTTATTGTGCTATAAAACAAGGTGCTGCTAGCTTGAAGGATCATGAAATCTGATTAGATCCACCAGCAGATGAAAGATCTGTAATAATGAATTAAATCTATCTGCAATCGGTGTGTGTGTGTGGTTTTAGAGA
Organism: Ictalurus furcatus; assembly: GCF_023375685.1. Taxonomy (NCBI): domain Eukaryota; kingdom Metazoa; phylum Chordata; class Actinopteri; order Siluriformes; family Ictaluridae; genus Ictalurus; species Ictalurus furcatus. The sequence goes on along the minus strand of NC_071268.1, from coordinate 12,208,196 downwards.
ATATCCAACCTACATGTAAAATGCCCAATCTATTTTTTATTATTATTTATATATTATTTATATATACAATATATTTTTTATTCCCCTTTACGAATGAGGGGCTTTTCTTACCTCTTACTCAGTACATTTACATGGACAAAAATAATCCAATATTAACTCAATGAAGACAATTCTCTGTTTAAGAAACTACCATGCAAACAGCAATTTTTGATTACCTTAATCCGACTAAAGTCATACTCGAAGTAAACACAAATTGAATTAAGTATTCCTGTTTTAGCCGTATTATTGATGTGCATTATAGACATGTACACACCTTAATCACACTATTAATGTTGTGTGGGAGTTTGCACCACATTTTGCGACAGGACACCCACACACACGGCAGTGCTCAACCTTTTGACAGCAAACAAGAGAGCACGGCTGTGTCCCAAACCGCATACTTACCTGCTATATAGTAGGTGAAATACATATATCTCAGCTGCTATATACGCGGTTTCAGATGCAGCCCACGGCTTCAAGCAGTCATCTATTTGCACGAATAGCATGACAAACTGCACTTGCAGCTTTAGTGAAATAAAAAAAACCCAGAACTGTATATGGTACCATAACGAAGACAACTGTATGTTGATACGTTAAATTCTGGAGGGAACGTCAGATGGCGTGGCGTGGGGAAGTAATGACGTGCGCCATTAATCGATCTATGTTCTATAACATGTAAAACGGGAACATGAAAGGAATATTCTAAAAACAACTCGTGTAAAACACCTTAATCACAATATTGTCTCATTCAGAATTAGGTCAATAATTAGATTATTGCTGTCCATGTAAACGTAGTCACTGTTTCTGCTTTTCCTTTCCTTTCCTTTTCTTTCCTTTCCTTTCTTTCTTTCACCATTTTTTATATTGATTGCTTGGTACCATTTTTACTTATTTAATTTTTAATCATGGTTTTGGTTAATGCAGTTGATATGACCCTAGTAAAAACATAAAAATTTCCTTCTTATTTGTTGCTTCCCTTGAGAAAGAGTTGTAATGAATCACATTAATTTAATGTAGTGTTGCATTGTGCCATCCTAATATTAGTGCCTGACTTCAAATAATGACTTCATTAAAAAACAAAACAAAACAAAGCAAAACATAACAACAACAACAACAACAAAAAACCCCATGACTGTAGCTCTTGGTCCCTTTTAAGAAAAAAGATACAATGCAGGAAGACAACTTTAAAAGACAACAAACTTCTGAAGATGGAGCTGACAGCTGAAAGTGGAAAAACACTACTTTCATATTTTAAACTGTTGTCTGTTCGGTGTACTGTGGTGTGCATCGACTGAAAGGTTGAAAGACTGTTTACCCTTTATAGATGCTCACCTTTGCCCACTTCAGCAGTGTCTGCCATTTAACAAAATTCAATTACACATCAAACCTGTTTCCCAAGTGGGGATGACATGTAGGAAGACTTCTTGACCCAGCAGAGATTGAATATGTGACCCTATGAACCAATTTAATTACTCACAAATCAGTACTGACGATGAAAAGTGAAAGCTTTGTATATTGTAATGGTTCCAGCTCTTACTTTTACCAATGAAACTAAACACAATTGAGAGGTGCACAGAATAACCATCCATGAACAAACCAACCTGTATTCTGGAAATTAAGCATTTGCATTTGTGGAGATTGTGAACCGTGGTGGTATTATATTTATTCAAAAAGGAAATGGCAGCTATTGCTATGTCAGTCTCTAATTGTAGACTCTGCATAAGATGTGTTCTTCATTACAAAGTGCCGGATCTTGTCGGAGGGTTTTGGGCTCTTGTGGCCACTGCTGGAGTGGAGCATCTTCACCATGTGCCAGATAAAAGCTGGAGAGCAGGGACAGCTGGGCTCTTTCTGCCTGATCATTTGCCCATTTGTCAATGCCCCCGCCATCCTCATTATAAGAACGGCACTTAAATCAATACATGAGCCTGGCAGCTTTCTTTCAGCTGTGACATGAGTCACAAGTGGCAACAACTCCCATTCAGCTCACATCTGTCATGAAGTGCAATTAGGAGAGTTTGCATTTTAAACATGAAGTGGTGGGTTATTCACCACTACATGTAGAGTATCTGTAGGCATGATAAAAGTTAAAGATCTATGGGAACTCATCATTCATAATTGTCATATGAAAATCATTTTTAGAAATGGCATTTCATCAAATATAAATGTTAATTCAGTTCTAAATCAGTTATAACTGAAAAAGGAAAAGCTTTTTTTAAACTGGCATAAGCATTCAACAAATACAATGTAATTAAATCTGTTGTTTACTGTCCAATTAAGCAAAATAAAAGATTAGAAAATAGTTTACTGTAGTTTGTACCAATGGGGGATCCTTTAAAGGTACAACAATCGGTTGTATAAGTATTCACTTCCCTTGATTTTTTCCACATTTTGTAGTGTTACAACCTGGAACTAAAATGGACATAATTGGGATTATATGTCATGAATCTATATAAAGTTTACAATGGGATGGGAAAGGGGGTAAGGGAGGGGGGATCCATCATAGCAAAGCTAATTACTAATATAACAAGAAAACATAAAAATTGTAGGGCTACTGTAGGGCCTTCCCTTGCCAAGGCTGTCCCAAGTTTTCAGTGTTCTCTGGTCAGTGAGCTGTCATAGGGCAACGAAAATCTGATGCTTTCCCTCAAACAGAATGTGGAAGAGTTAACCTCACCAAAAGACCGTCTTGCAGCATGGAAACTATTGCCATGGGTTTTGTCTACCGTAGAACAGGGTTACCGGGTCCAGTTCAGAGCTTCCCCCAGTTCAGGTTCAGAGATGTGCTCAGGACAGTAATCAGCACAGAGCTGACTACTAGAAATCCCTCTTAGACATAGGAGCCATAGAACATGTACCCTGTTCCCTGATGTAGGGAAGTTTTTACAGCCACTATTTCCTGGTCGGCAAAAAATGGGAGCATGCAGCCAATATTAGATCTACATTATCTGAAACGTACTCTTCGAACATACAGGTTCAAGATGCTACGCTCAAACTTATCATTACACAGATTCAGTTCGAGGACTGGTGTGTGACGATAGATCTAAAAGGCACATATTTCCACATAGAAATATCGCCCAGTCATAGGAAGTTCCTGAGGTTTGAATTTGGAGGCAACATGTACCAATATCAGGTTCTTCCCTTCAAGCTAGCTTTATCCCCTCACATTTTCACAAAGTGCATGGATTCCGTTCTGGCTCCCTTGCGACTCCAGGGCATCTGTGTACTAAACTAACTGGATGACTGGTTAATTTTAGCATGATCCAGGGATGTCGCGATTCAACATCGAGATGCTGTTCTCACCCACATGAAGGGCTTGGGGCTCAGGTTGAATCTCAAGAAAAGTATGCTTTCTCCAGTGCAGAGGGCAACCTTTCTAGGGGTTATATAGGCTTCTACTACGATAAGGGTGTTTCTATCCCCGACATGCGTAGAGTCAAGACTATCAACATTGGGCATCCCCTCCAGTCTCTACGAGAGACTGTTGGGGCTTATGGCAGCAGCAGCCAACGTCATACTGTTGGGCCTATTGCACATGAGACTGTTTCAATGGTGGCTTTCGTCCAAGGACATTATATTCCTAGGAAAATAGGATAATATTCCTAAAGTGCCTATGTTTCCTGCCTAGCCAGTAGTGTTGCAGGATTTCTGCTCTCCTCCGTTCCTCACACTGGAATAAGAGAAATTGTACCTACTGTGTCCAGTAAGGGCTCTTTGTTCTTATGTCCACCATTCTGGCCAGTGTCATAAGTCAGAGCAGCTGCTTGTCTGCTTTGTCGGCAACAGTAGGTGTGATGTTTTGTCAAAGCAGCGCATCTCTACTTGGATAGAGAAGCAATCTCTATTGCTTATGAGGCGTGCGGTCTCACTACACCTCTGAACATAAGGGTTCATTCCACTGGGGGGTTCCCTCTTTGAAGGCTTTGTCCAAAGGGGTACCCTTACAGGATGTGTGTGCTGTGGTGGGGTTGCCCACACCGCACACATTAATTTGATATTACAGCCTGGATATACATTCCACCCCCTTGTCGAGTGACCCTTAGGCTGGGATCTTTTGAACAGGCAATGCCCTTAGTATGACAGAGTGAGTATTTTCGTTCCCACAGCGTGAAGCTCACACAACATTGAGTTCCCTTTGAAAGGGCTCATCTGGGGTAACCCTGTTCCCTGAGAAGGGAATGAGACGTTGCGTAGCTTTGTGATACTGGGGCATGTTTTTAAAAACAGGTCCTGTTTTTATATCACATGATGTGCTTAATTGCCACATCATCTGATCACGGCTGGCCTATAAATAGGCATGATGTTACACAAACTTCAGATATCGGTCATGAGCGAGGGCGCTTCCCACGCACACACATATACACACACACACACACACACACACACACACATATATATATATATATATATATATCTCACAAAAGTGAGTACACCCCTCACGTTTTTGTAAATATTTGATTATATAATATTCATGTGACAACACTGAAGAAATGTCACTTTGCTACAATGTAAAGTAGTGAGTGTACAGCTTGTATAACAGTGTAAATTTGCTGTCCCCTCAAAATAACTCAACACACAACCATTAATCTCTAAACCGCTGGCAACAAAAGTGAGTACACCCCTAAGTGAAAATGTCCAAATTGAGCCCAATTAGCTATTTTCCCTCCCTGGTGTCATGTGACTTGTTAGTGTTACAAGGTCTCAGGTGTGAATGGAGAGAAGGTGTGTTAAATTTGGTGTCATCACTCTCACACTCACTCATACTGGTCACTGGAAGTTCAACATGGCACCTCATGGCAAAGAACTCTCTGAGGATCTGAAAAAAAGAATTGTTGCTCTACATAAAGATGGCCTAGGCTATAAGAAGATTGCCAAGACCATGACACTGAGCTGCAGCACGGTGGCCAAGACCATACAGCGGTTTAACAGGGCAGGTTCCACTCAGAACAGGCCTCGCCATGGTCGACGAAAGAAGTTATGTGCATGTGCTCAGCGTCATATGCAGAGGTCGTCTTTGGGAAATAGACATATGAGTGCTGCCAGCATTGCTGCAGAGTTTGAAGGGGTGGGGGGTCAGTCTGTCAGTGCTCAGACCATATGCCGCACACTGCATCAAATTGGTCTGCATGGCTGTCGTCCCAGAAAGAAGCCTCTTCTAAAGATGATGCACAAGAAAGCCTGCAAACAGTTTGCTGAAGACAAGCAGACTAAGGACATGGATTACTGGAACCATGTCCTGTGGTCTGATGAGACCAAGATAAACTTATTTGGTTCAGATGGTGTCAAGCGTGTGTGGCGGCAACCAGTCGAGGAGTACAAAGACAAGTGTGTCTTGCCTACAGTCAAGCATGGTGGTGGGAGTGTCATGGTCTGGGGCTGCATGAGTGCTGCACTGGGGAGCTACAGTTCATTGAGGGAACCATGAATGCCAACATGTACTGTGACATACTGAAGCAGAGCATGATCCCCTCCCTTCGGAGACTGGGCCGCAGGGCAGGATTCCAGCATGATAACCTTGCTAAAGAAGCTGAGGGTGAAGGTGAAGGACTGGCCAAGCATGTCTCCAGACCTAAACCCTATTGAGCATCTGTGGGGCATCCTCAAATGGAAGGTGGAGGAGCACAAGGTCTCTAACATCCACCAGCTTCGTGATGTCGTCATGGAGGAGTGGAAGAGGACTCCAGTGGCAACCTGTGAAGCTCTGGTGAACTCCATGCCCAAGAGGGTTAAGGCAGTGCTGGAAAATAATGGTGGCCACACAAAATATTGACACTTTGGGCCCAATTTGGACATTTTCACTTAGGGGTGTACTCACTTTTGTTGCCAGTGGTTTAGACATTAATGGCTATGTGTTGAGTTATTTTGAGGGGACAGCAAATTTACACTGTTGTACAGGCTATACACTCACTACTTTACATTGTAGCAAAGTGTCATTTCTTCAGTGTTGTCACATGAAAAGATATAATCAAATATTTACAAAAGACGTGAGGGGTGTACTCACTTTTGTGAGCTACTGTATATACTGTAGATATAGGAGACGTATTTGAGAAGAATTGCAGTTGTAATTGTGGTTCTATCAAGTATTAAACCAGGTAGGAATACATGCTGGATAGGACATTCATTCACACTTGGGGCAATTTAGAGTCACTAATCCACCCACCAGCATGTTTTTGTACAGTGGGTGAAAACCTAAAGGGAACCCATGTAGACATGGGAGAACATGTGAAACTCCACACAGACAATAAGCCTCATAATCAAACCCTGGAACCTGGAGCTGTGATGCAGCTATGCTTGCTGCAATACCACTGGGCCACCCAATCAATACAAGAAAAATTACATTTTCGGAATATAGACCATTTAACTCTATAGTCAATCCATACAGGATTTTGCAGAGTTTTTTTGCAATTGTTGCAGCCAAAAATGCTTGGTTTTGCTGCGGCATTTTTCAAAATTTGTGGTGCAATTTGCGGAGTTTTTTGTGCTTTTTTGTGGACACCTAATTGAATTGGTGAAATTGCAATTGCACAAAATTGTTTTATACAGTCTTTCACAGTTATGTTTGTTGGTAAATGAGACCTTTTTATCTGTACTCATGTTCGATGCATGTGAATCAAAGGGGCTTTGTCTATATACGCGTTATGATGCACATGATGCGTCTTGACCCAAATCTGGAGAAAATCTGCTGTAATTTTGAAAATTTGCAAGGTCCTTCAAATATTGCAGAGTTTCCTTTTGCGTTTTACTTTTAATAACTGTGATTACAAAATCCTGGAGGGACTGTATAGTTAATGTTTTTGTTCCTAGACAGAGAGGAAGTAAATGTTTTTTTAAAGGAATACAGTTCTAATTCACCACCATGTTTAAAATAAAAGCTCCATGTCTAAGTGAGAGTTACCTCTTCATAGTTCTACTGAGTTACTATTAGAACATGACAGCTGAACATCTCCAATATTCCAAATAATTTTTGGAGTCATGTTTAAAAAACGGGTTCTGACAGAGGTTTTTTTTCTATGAGTAGCTATATTCAGCTCCACTCTCCTTCAGGTACAGAAGTTTGATGGGGAGATTTGGAGGCAGAAAAGATCTTGAAGGTACAACAGAAACATTAAAAGCTGATGTCTATACTCACCTCCTTACACTGGCACCATGGGGAGTCTGCCTCCCACACATCAATCTTAAAAGCATGCTCTGGATTTCAATGTCATAGACACCCACACACACGCGCACACACACACGCACACGCGCACACACACACACACACGCACGCACACACGCGCACACACAGAGATTCAAACAAATGAAAAACCACAATGCAGAAGCTTAAGCATACGCAATGCAATGCAGTGACAGAAGGGTGAGGCAAAGTGCTAATATCTATTCTCTCTTTATTGCCACCATTGGCAGTAGTTTGATATGGCATGTATGAAAGCATAGATGAAACTTGGCTTCTCAGGCTTTTAAATTCTTGGGTTTTATTATCAGACTCAGAGATGATGTAATCCTTTACACCCCCTCATTTTGAGCAATGCGTGTTGTTTGTGAGAGCTCTGTGTGACCATCATGCTGCACTGCCATGTGAGTGCTAACACTCCTCACTAGCAAATTTCAATGTTCTTGTCCTACTGCACTATACTGATGCCTTGTTTAGTAATAATGATCCCACGCAGGAAAAAGAAAATTAGAACTGTATTGATCTTTCAGCTGTAAGTGGGAAAAAGTAGGAAGCATAGTGTCGTAAGTGTTATATGGGCACAGCACTGATCTTACCTGATAGACAGAATTAAAATGCATCTTGTCTCTGTTTGTTGCTTAATATTTTTTTATACTACAGAGTTGTTGAATATTTGATTCTGATTGGTCAGAAGGGGTTGACTAATTTTCCAAAACAGCAGTTCTGATAGTGCTGGCTTCAAGGTTCATTAAGGCACTCATGTTAAGATGTTATTGTTTCTATAGAAACAACTTACACAGGAAATTGTATGATGAATGCTCAACAAAAATGTTTTTTTTTTGCAATATGCAATTGTTAAAATAGTTAGGTTTTCTGAAGGAGATATTTAATTAGCATTTTTCTTCAGTCTCCAGTGTTGTCAGAGGTAAGCTGTACCTCTACATTTTAATACTGTCTTTTTTTAACACATTTTAACACTGTCTTTAGGACAGTGGACTTTTTGCTTTCTTGATAATATGACAAGTTGAATTTTTTTCGTCTTATTACCTTTAAGAACAAATAAAGAGAAGCTGGTGAGGGGATGTTTTGTGGACATTTCACAGCATTAAATGTAACTTTAAATTTATTTAAAAATACAATGGGTCAATCTTTAATTACTGAAAAACTTGTAATTCTTGGAAACTTGCTGTGGTGTCAGACTGATACATTTCAGATACAGTAACTGGAAAATAATCAGCTTCTGGGTCATAACAATAACTCAGTTTTGAGTTGAGTCACACATTACATCATTGATTATTTTCCTGTAACAGCATGCTCTGTTGTTTTTTATTCCTTACTTACACTGTATTCAAAAAACACTTTACAGTGTTACAGACCGCATGGCTCTTCTGTGAAATTTATTTTTTATCCCAGTGATTAAAACAAATATAAAGAAATAAAGTATCAATGATTACATATAATCCTATATAACAAATAATTCCTGGCTTGGTACTAAACCATGGCCTGGTGGTTGGGAATCTCTGCTTTAACAGCACTCAACACCTTTGGCCCAGTGTGATCTTTTTGAGAAAAAGCCAGAAGATGACTACGTGTGCAATACATTGTTCAGACACAAGCCTAATGAGAATATTCTATATCTTTTGTTTTTTTTAGAGAAAGAAGACACTGGCTACAGCTGGAAGACCAGAAAAAGGGTCACTACCCGTCTCACCAAACATGACAATTTTGCTCATTAAAAACCTGTGAAATGATTTCATTAACTATTCTGGACTTCTCTAGGTTTGCCTTTTGCCTTTTTTGCTTTATAGCACTGTTGACCCCCTTCAGCACTGTTGCAGGACAACAGTTTCTATGACGATAGTTTCCATGCCACTTATTTACCCAGATTCTCTCACTCAGCAGGCAAGAGTAAATCACATTTCGGAACAAGTGTCCACATCAGTCTCCCTGGCATTCCATTAAAACCCTTATGGGTCCCTATTGCTCTTCTCAAGAGACAGTTTTTGACCAGAGGCTACACACACATCTTTTAAAAAGCTCTCAGGTGCCACACACAATACACACAAGAGACCGAGGCAGACCTAACAGGTAGCAGGTGTCAAATAAACAGAATGAGGAATAATAAACAGAAAAAGCAAATAGGAGAATAAATCGTAATAGGCAGTGTTTGTCTTTTTAATCATACAAGTTTAAGGAATATGTTGGTGTTTTGAGAAACCCTGTTCATCTTATGGAGCCTATGGAGTTTTATTATACAGCTTACTAATCATGTACACACACAAGTAGAACATCCCTGGCAGTTAATTTATAAGGTGCAGAGCATAGTTGCCAAATCTAATCATCACCTTAAACCTGTAATGTGCACTTGTGATTGTGTAAAGACACAGTTATCTTTTTAACTACAGAAAAGAACACATTTTTTCCTTTGTAGATATATGATATGAAGTCCCAACTAAGAAGACATTCTATTGTAGGGGTCTACATATAAGATTTCCCCTAGAAGGACAAGCTAAAGACGTCTTTAATACTAGTTGTTTTCTGTGTAGCTGTGATTTGGCCATATACATAACCATCTACACTAAAAAAAAAGGTTTGGATGTGTCACCAGTTTCTAGCCTCAGGTAACACTCTAGAGGTGTCTCTTTATCGGAAGACGGTAATGGCAGACACCTCCCTCATAGGCTGGAGTACGGTCTTAGACGGCTGTCCAGCTCACGGTCTCTCGAGTGGCCCTCATCTAGAGTGGCATATAAATCACCTAGAAATGTGGGCCGTATTCCTAGCACGGACATTATTTCTTCCTCAGCTGAGAGTTTGCCGTGCATTAGTTGTGACAGACAGTACAGCAGTGGTCTCATATATCAATTACCAGGGAGGGTTACGTTTGCGCCCCCAGTTCAGGCAGGGGCAACTAATTCTTCTCTGGGCAGAGGGAAAGTTTTTTTCAGTAAGTGCAATGTGCATTCCGGGCAACCAGTATGTGGGTGCAGACATCCTGCTGAAGCAGGGGCTGAGGCCCGGGGATTGGAGGGCTCCATCCATAAATGGTGGAGTACATATGATGGAGGTTCGGCCAAGCGGAAGTGGATGTCTTCGCCTCTGAGTAGACAACACACTGCCTGCTGTGGATTGCCCTCATTCCTCCTGCACCATTAGGGCTGGACACCATGGTACACACGTTGTCAAGATTCCCTGATCACTCTGCTCCCACAAGTTATAGCGAGAGTTCACCAAGATCTGCAAGATGTCTGCTGCTGGTAGCACCTTACTGGCCAGCTCAAAAAAACTTGGCTGAGTCAAAAACTGTCCCTGAGTACCTTATTAGGAACAGCTGTACACATTCATACATTTATCTACACAGCCAATCTTACACCCTGTCTGGTAATAAGGAGGTCCTCGTGTTCGTGCAGTGGGATTAGCTTGGATGGTAGATTGATTGCTAAACACGTGAGTGATAGTGGGATCGATGCCCGGATCATCCAATTTCTGCTCTGTTTTTAATGTGAAAATCTATCCCTGAGTACCTTTTAGGGACACCTGTACACATTCATAAATTTATCTATGCAGGAAATACCCCCTGTCTGGTAAAGCAGAGATCCTCTCTTTCAAGAAGTGGGGTTAGCTCAGATGGTAGAATGCTTGCTTAAGATCCCAGAAACAGCAGGATCAATGCCCACGTCCTCCAAATGCTGCTCTGTTTTCAGTTTCAGAAACTATCCCTTGGTACCTTTGTAGGGACACCTGTACACATTCAAGCTTTTGTGTACTCTGCAAATCATCGTACACCTTGTCTGGTAATGCTGAGATCTATTCTTTAAGAAAGGGGGTTTAGCTCAGATGGTAGAGTGCTTGCTTAGCATGTGAGAAGTAGTGGGATCGATGCCCGCATCCTCCAAACGTTGCTCTGTTTTCAGTTTCAGGAAACTATCCCGCGGTACCTTTGTAGGGACACCTGTGTACATTTATCTACGCAGCCAATCATCTTCCACCCTGTCTGGTAATGCGGAGATCTATCCTTTAAGGAGGTTGGATTAGCTCAGATGGTAGAGCGCTTGCTTAGCATGCGAGAGGTAGCGGGATCAATGCCTGCATCCTCCAAATGCTGCTCTGTTTTCAATTTCAGAAACTATCCCTCGGTACCTTTGTAGGGACACCTGTACACATTCAAGCTTTTGTGTAGTCTGCCAATCATCTTACACCTTGTCTGGTAATGCTGAGATCCCTTCGTTAAGGAAGGGGGATTAGCTCAGATGGTAGAGAGCTAGTGAAGCATGCGAGAGGTAGCGGGATCGATGCCTGCATCCTCCAAATACTGCTCTGTTTTCAGTTTCAGAAACTCTCCCTTGGTACCTTTTTAGGGACACCTGTGTACATTTACCTACTCAGCCAATCATCTTCCACCCTGTCTGGTAATGCGGAGATCTATCCTTTGAGAAGGCGGGGTTAGCTCAGATGGTAGAGCGCTCGCTCAGCATGCGAGAGGTAGCGGGATCAATGCCTGCATCCTCCAAATGCTGCTCTCTTTTCAGTTTCAGAAACTATCCCTCGGTACCTTTGTAGGGACACCTGAACACATTCAAGCTTTTGTGTAGTCTGCCAATCATCTTACACCTTGTGTGGTAATGATGATATCTCTTCTTTAAGGAAGGGGGATTAGCTCAGATGGTAGAGCGCTCGCTTAGCATGCGAGAGGTAGCTGGATCAATACCTGCATCCTCCAAATGCTGCTCTGTTTTCAGTTTCAGAAACTATCCCTCGGTACCTTTGTAGGGACACCTGTGTACATTTATCTACTCAGCCAATCATCTTCCACCCTGTCTGGTAATGCGGAGATCTATCCTTTAAGGAGCGGGGATTAGCTCAGATGGTAGAGTGTTCGCTTAGCATGCGAGAGGTAGCGGGATCAATGCCCGCATCCTCCAAATGCTGCTCTCTTTTCAGTTTCAGAAACTATCCCTCGGTACCTTTGTAGGGACACCTGTACACATTCAAGCTTTTGTGTAGTCTGCCAATCATCTTACACCTTGTGTGGTAATGATGATATCTCTTCTTTAAGGAAGGGGGATTAGCTCAGATGGTAGAGCGCTCGCTTAGCATGCGAGAGGTAGCTGGATCAATACCTGCATCCTCCAAATGCTGCTCTGTTTTCAGTTTCAGAAACTATCCCTCGGTACCTTTGTAGGGACACCTGTGTACATTTATCTACTCAGCCAATCATCTTCCACCCTGTCTGGTAATGCGGAGATCTATCCTTTAAGGAGCGGGGATTAGCTCAGATGGTAGAGTGCTCGCTTAGCATGCGAGAGGTAGCGGGATCAATGCCCGCATCCTCCAAATGCTGCTCTCTTTTCAGTTTCAGAAACTATCCCTCGGTACCTTTGTAGGGACACCTGTACACATTCAAGCTTTTGTGTAGTCTGCCAATCATCTTACACCTTGTGTGGTAATGCTGAGATCTCTTCTTTAAGGAAGGGGGATTAGCTCAGATGGTAGAGCGCTGGCTTAGCATGCGAGAGGTAGCTGGATCAATGCCTGCATCCTCCAAATGCTGCTCTGTTTTCAGTTTCAGAAACTATCCCTGGGTACCTTTGTAGGGACACCTGTGTACATTTATCTACTCAGCCAATCATCTTCCACCCTGTCTGGTAATGCAGAGATCTATCCTTTAAGGAGGGGGGATTAGCTCAGATGGTAGAGTGCTTGCGTAGCATGTGAGAGGTAGCTAGATCAATGCCTGCATCCTCCAAATGCTGCTTTGTTTTCAGTTTCAGAAAGGATCCCTCGGTACCTTTGTAGGGACACCTGTGTACATTTATCTACTCAGCCAATCATCTTCCACCCTGTCTGGTAATGCGGAGATCTATCCTTTAAGGAGGGGGGATTAGCATGCGAGAGGTAGCTGGATCAATGCCTGCATCCTCCAAATGCTGCTCTGTATTCAGTTTCAGAAACTATCCCTCGGTACCTTTGTAGGGACACCTGTAGGCATTCAAGCTTTTGTTTACGCAGCCAATCATCTTCCACCCTGTCTGGTAATGCGGAGATCTATCCTTTAAGGAGGGGGGATTAGCTCAGATGGTAGAGCGCTCGCTTAGCATGCGAGAGGTAGCGGGATCAATGCCCGCATCCTCCAAATGCTGCTCTCTTTTCAGTTTCAGAAACTATCCCTCGGTACCTTTGTAGGGACACCTGTACACATTCAAGCTTTTGTGTAGTCTGCCAATCATCTTACACCTTGTGTGGTAATGCTGAGATCTCTTCTTTAAGGAAGGGGGATTAGCTCAGATGGTAGAGCGCTTGCTTAGCATGCGAGAGGTAGCGGGATCAATGCCTGCATCCTCCAAATGCTGCTCTCTTTTCAGTTTCAGAAACTATCCCTCGGTACCTTTGTAGGGACACCTGTGTACATTTATCTACTCAGCCAATCATCTTCCACCCTGTCTGGTAATGCGGAGATCTATACTTTAAGGAGGGGGGATTAGCTCAGATGGCAGAGCGCTCGCTTAGCATGCAAGAGGTAGCGGGATCAATGCCTGCATCCTCCAAATGCTGCTCTCTTTTCAGTTTCAGAAACTATCCCTCGGTACCTTTGTAGGGACACCTGTACACATTCATGCTTTTGTGTAGTCTGCCAATCATCTTACACCTTGTCTGGTAATGTGGAGATCTTACTTTTAAGAATGGGGGATTAGCTCAGATGATAGAGCGCTTGCTTAGCATGCGAGAGGTAGCGGGATCGATGCCCGCATATTCCAAATACTGCTCTGTTTTCAGTTTCAGAAACTATCCCTCAGTACCTTTGTAGGGACACCTGTACACTTTCGTGCATTTTCAGTAGGTTTTCAAGACCTGTGCTTGAGGGTCTTGTAGTGACCCTCAGGCTCAGATGTTTATACAGGTATACTCGTTCCCACACTGAGAAGCTCAGACATTGTTGAGTTCCCTTTGAAAGGGAATGTCTGGGTTATGCATGTAACCCTGTTCCCTGAGAAGGGAACGAGACATTGCCTAGCTTTGTCATACTGGGGTATGCCTGTAAATTGTGTCTTTGCTTCAGACAAAAATAAGCTTATGACGTGGTATACAGGTGCTGTTTTATAGTCACTCGACACACAAAATGCCACATCACCTCAGCATGGCAGGCCTTTAAAATAGGCATGATTTTAAACAGACTTCAGATACCGGTCACGCGCAAAGGCGCTTCTCACAACGTTAAGCTCATGCAATGTCTCATTCCCTTCTCAGAGATCAGGGTTACATGCGTAACTCAGATGTTTTTATGATTACTGCAGACATTCTTAGGTACAAGCCTATAGCATACAGATGAGATTATGTACTGAAGAAAGGGTGAGACATAAACCACAGGTAAATGCTTGTGAAGACTGCACAGAAAGCTTGTCTTTCACTAAAATTTCATTAAATCGCGTGTCTACATTATTCATCAATCTTGCTGGAATTTTGGTGAATTAAATGATCAGATACATCACTGTAATATTGAACTGTTCATGAGTCATGCTCACACTTATGAGAAGAGACGGAAAATCAAACAAAAAGGCAGCCCAACATCCAAGATTTTAATTCCCATATTGAGGAGCAAAAACAACAATAACAACAACAACAAAACAACATCCATTTAACTATCTTTGTACACTAAACTTGATTGGCTGTGTTTATTATTAGTCTTAGATTATGTGGAGTGTTCGTTATAAAAGTCTCTGTGAATGAGCGGTTACTGTAGAATCGATAAAGTGTTAGAAATAGCACATTAAGATAAACCTTTCGTTATCTGAATTTGAGTCAAGGTTCATAGCTGCTAACAGATCTTTGTGTGAAATGGTTTGTAGTGTTTTTGATAATCTATTAATCATACATACCCTACAAGATGAATAATGGAAAGCTCAGCCTGTTGAAATGATGCAGTGGTAAGGGGCCATGCACCCACAACCCTGAATGTTTAAATAAACAAAATATATAAATCAATAAAATATATACAGTGCCCTCAACTAATATTGACACCCTTGGTAAATATGAGAAAAGAAGGCTGTGGAAATTTGTCTTTATTGTTTAACCTTTTGATCTTTTGTTAAAAAAAAAACAACACAAAAATACTCTGCTCTCATGGATATCAAACAATTCCAAACAAATCACAGGTTTTCAAAAAAAAAAAATTTAAATATAAGTGTGCAGCAATTATTGCCACCCTTTTGGTCAATGAGCTACCTCCTTTTGCTCAGCTCTGAGTCTTCTCCTATAATGCTTGATGAGGTTGGAGAATACATGGCAAGGGATCTGAGATCATTCTTCCTTACAGAATCTCTCCAGATCCTTAAAATTTTGAGGTCCAGGCTGGTGGACTCTCCTCTTCAGTTCATCCCACAGGTTTTCTATGGGGTTCAAGTCAGGGGACTGGGATGGCCATGGCAGGACCTTGATTTTGTTGTCAGTAAACCATTTTCGTGTTGTGTTGACCATATTTCACCATGGGCATGAGGTACCTTTCCATATGGCTACTTTTCTGTGTGCACCAAAAGCACCTCTGGTGTTTATTGTCAAAAAACTCTATTTTGGTTACATCTGACCACAGAACCTGATCCCATTTGAAGTTCCAGTAGTGTCTGGCAAACTAAAGATGCTTGAGTTTGTTTTTGGATGAGAGTAGAGGCTTTTTTTCTTGAAACCCTTCCAGACAACCTGTAGTGATGTAGGTGACTTCAGATTATAGTTTGGGAGACTTTCTCATCCCAAGACACAACCAACTTCTGCAATTCTCCAGCTTTGAGATTTTCTCCATCCTTGGAGTTTTTTTGGCCACTCGAACCATCCTCTTCACAGTGCATTGAGACAATATAGACACATCCAATTCCAGGTTGATTCATAACATTTACAGTTGACTGGGACTTCTTAATTATTGCCCTGATGGTGGAAATAGGCATTTCCATTGCTCGTCAAATTTTCTTATAGCCACCTCCCTTTTAGTGAAGCTGAACAACCTTTTGCCACACATCACAGATATATTCCTTGGTCTTACCCATTGTCATGAATGACTAAGGGAATTTGGCCTATGTGTTACCTCATATGTATACCCCTGGTGCCAATAACTGCTGCACACCTATATTTAAAAACATTTTTTTTTTTATAAACCTGTGTTTTGTTTGCAATTGTGTGATATCCATGAGAGCAGGGTATTTTGTGAATTTTTTTAAACAAAATATCAGAAGGTTAAACAATAAAGACAATTTTTCACAGCCTTCTTTGCTCATATTTACCAAGGGTGCCAATATTAGTGGAGGGCACTGCACATGTATTAATCCAGTTTATCTATTTATCTTTTTAGTTAATACAATTTTAGAAGGTAATTACAGATACTGGACTGCCATGGGGAGAGTCTTGAAAACACTTTAACAGATATAAATGCACTGTTCACAGTGTGATTTTCATACTATTAAAGAAATTCAAAGAAACTGGATAAATTGAAGACAGGTGCATTGAAATACCCACCATCGAGTAACTACAATAAACTTATTAGGAAAGGTATGTAGTTACAAGAGTAAGTTATGTAAGTCTAGACCCACCAACAGGTCTTAAGAGTAAGGGACAGAAAGAAATATGTCCAGGGCAAGCAGACATCTTCAAGAAATAGTCATGAAAACTGGTTGTGACTATAAAACCATTAATTTCCAGAAAGGCGAGGCAGAATTATTTCACTAACAAGCAGTAGCAGAAAGTTTTATACAGAGATAAGTCTGGATTTGAGATTTCTGGTTCACAAAGGCACCAGTATGTCAGAAGAGTTGGTGAGAAGTATAAGACTGCACATATGCAAGTTTATTGCGAAGCACAGTGACAGCTCTGTCATGGTCTGGGTGCATTTCAGCTAATGATGTAGAAGAGTTGAAGTCAGATGGGACAATTATGGTATTAATTTAATTCAATTCCATTTTGTTTATATATTATCTGAACAATAAACATGGTCACAAAGTAGTTTTACAGAAATTTGGATATAGATTTAGATCGGTAATGAGAAAGCAAGATGCAACAGTGGCAAGGAAAATTCCCTCAGAGAACATGAAGAAGAAATCTTGAGAGGAACCAGCCTCAAAAGGGAACCTATCCTCTTCTGGGTGACACCAGACAGTGGGATATTAAATCACAGCTGACGAAGAGTAACAGCACACAGTACTAAGTGTGTTGAAAAAAATTTTCACTAGGAATTCTGGTATGAGAACAGTCTTTATGATTACGGCAGCAGCTATTAGAAGGCACAAGTCTACAGTATGCAGGTGGAATTATCAAGTATTATTGTAGGTGGTAATCATCAAGTTTGAGACTTTGGCATAACTGCTTTTGGGACTTGATTTTGGAAGTGCGTTTGTAGGAAAAACTTTACTCAATTATGTATTCTTCATTATTCTAGGTATTAATAAAGAGTCTGCATGCATGGCAAATCATAACAGACCAAAATTTGTGGGTCAAGACCATTCAGTGGCTTAAAACAATGAAAAATTTTACTGGGGGAAAATGCAGTGTGGATAAGATAATGTAATAAATTTTTCTGGTTCTAATAAAGACTCTGGCTGCTGAATTCTGGACTAACTGGAGCTTGTTTGTGAACCTAATGGAACATCCAGAAAGCAAGGTATTACAATAGTCCAACTTAGAGGTAACAAAAGCATGAACTAGCTTTTCTTCATCATGTAATGACATTCTATTTCATGGATTAGCAATGTATCTGAAATGGAAAAAGGCGTTCATACTGGAGTCCAATTAATTCAGAAGCAGCATTTATTTCAGATAAATTATACAAGGAAAACAAGGCAATATCTACAGTTCTTAATGAGGTTTGGGAATAGTTACCATATTTTTATGGATTAAATTGGTGTCCTTTATTTATTAATTGATTCATCATGGCAAGGTGACAGTGAATCCAGATACTATCATAGAAACACTGGGTGAGAGGTTCCATTACACCCTGGATGGGACACCAGTGCATCATGGGACACACACACACGCACACACACACTCACTTAGGGGCAAGACTGGGCTTAAGTCTTAGGCACCGCATTTTCTTCTTCGTTTTTAAACATATTTAGCTGATTTTATTTTAGCTTATTTTATATCGTCTGCAATTGAATGTCAGTAGACAAGAGCAAAGAATAATAGACAATGTTTCAGATGAAACCAACATTGAGGCTGTTCTGGCAAGATATATAGAACAACCTACCAGCTGATTTCCTTATAAAACTCTGTGAACTTTAGGGAATTGATGTAGTTTTAAGAGCAAAGGGCGTTCACATCAAATATTGATTTGATTTAGCATTTTTTTTTGTTTGTTTGTTTGTTTTGTTTTTTTACTGTTTACTGCTCTATATACTGTAGCTCTCACTATGTATATTTAGAAACATTTAATTTTACTACTTTGAAAGCTTCTTTACTATAGGGAATTTTGTTGGCACAACACTGCAGCATTAAACATATTTTTAAGTGGGCTGGTTTTGCCTACTTTCACAGTCTCAAATAATTGTGCACCTAATAAATGTACTTTCATTTTCAGATTCTTGTCAATTTCTAGCTGCAACTGACCGTCCTGGCACCTTAAGTTGAGGTGTAAGAGACCTGTGAATATATATATATATATATATATATATATATATACAGTGAGGGAAAAAAGTATTTGATCCCCTGCTGATTTTGTACGTTTGCCCACTGACAAAGAAATGATCAGTCTATAATTTTAATGGTAGATTTATTTGAACAGTGAGAGACAGAATAACAACAAGAAAATCCAGAAAAACGCATGTCAAAAATGTTATAAATTGATTTGCATTTTAATGAGGGAAATAAGTATTTGACCCCTCTGCAAAACATGACTTAGTACTTGGTGGCAAAACCCTTGTTGGCAATCACAGAGGTCAGACGTTTCTTGTAGTTGGCCACCAGGTTTGCACACATCTCAGGAGGGATTTTGTCCCACTCCTCTTTGCAGATCTTCTCCAAGTCATTAAGGTTTTGAGGCTGACGTTTGGCAACTCGAACCTTCAGCTCCCTCCACAGATTTTCTATGGGATTAAGGTCTGGAGACTGGCTAGGCCACTCCAGGACCTTAATGTGCTTCTTCTTGAGCCACTCCTTTGTTGCCTTGGCCGTGCATTTTGGGTCATTGTCATGCTGGAATACCCATCCACGACCCATTTTCAATGCCCTGTCTGAGGGAAGGAGGTTCTCACCCAAGATATGACGGTACATGGCCCCGTCCATCGTCACTTTGATGCGGTGAAGTTGTCCTGTCCCCTTAGCAGAAAAACACCCCCAAAGCATAATGTTTCCACCTCCATGTTTGACGGTGGGGATGGTGTTCTTGGGGTCATAGGCAGCATTCCTCCTCCTCCAAACACGGTGAGTTGAGTTGATGCCAAAGAGCTCCATTTTGGTCTCATCTGACCACAACACTTTCACCCAGTTGTCCTCTGAATCATTCAGATGTTCATTGGCAAACTTCAGACGGGCAAACTTCAGCACCTTGCGGGCGCTGCAGGATTTCAGTCCTTCACGGCGTAGTGTATTACCAATTGTTTTCTTGGTGACTATGGTCCCAGCTGCCTTGAGATCATTGACAAGATCCTCCTGTGTAGTTCTGGGCTGATTCCTCACTGTTCTCATGATCATTGCAACTCCACGAGGTGAGATCTTGCATGGAGCCCCAGGCTGAGGGAGATTGACAGTTCTTTTGTGTTTCTTCCATTTGCGAATAATCGCACCAACTGTTGTCACCTTCTCACCAAGCTGCTTGGCAAAGGTCTTGTAGCCCATTCCAGACTTGTGTAGGTGTACAATCTTGTCCCTGACATCCTTGGAGAGCTCTTTGGTCTTGGCCATGGTGGAGAGTTTGAAATCTGATTGATTGATTGCTTCTGTGGACAGGTGTCTTTTATACAGGTAACAAACTGAGATTAGGAGCACTCCCTTTAAGAGTGTGCTCCTAATCTCAGCTCGTTACCTGTATAAAAGACACCTGGGAGTCAGAAATCTTTCTGATTGAGAGGGGGTCAAATACTTATTTCCCTCATTAAAATGCAAATCAATTTATAACATTTTTGACATGCGTTTTTCTGGATTTTCTTGTTGTTATTCTGTCTCTCACTGTTCAAATAAATCTACCATTAAAATTATAGACTGATCATTTCTTTGTCAGTGGGCAAACGTACAAAATCAGCAGGGGATCAAATACTTTTTTCCCTCACTGTATATATATATATATATATATATATATATATATATATATATATATATATATATATATATATATCACCTTTGAATAATGCATGTCCCTAAGACCTTGTAATAAAATAATATCACTTATTTTTACAGGCTTCCTTATGGGCAGAAGCTGAAATAGCACATGGAAAAGTGTAAGAGTGCACAGTTTATGTTCATATGGTGTTGCAATACAGTCATCTGACACAGCATCATCATTGTGCATGAGATTCCAATGATATTCAGGAAACTGGGACTGACAAGATCTAAATCGGAATGAGTGACCTTCACTCTTGTCTCTTGGGAAATTTTAATAGCTGCACACAATTTTTTGCTCTGGTTGTCTATTTTCATATTACCTAAATGCAGGGCTGTGTGCAGCAGACAATGTTGTAGGCAGCTGCATAATTAAACTGTTGTTGACTTACAGTACAAGGATGGATTATTATCTGTTTTGGTCTTGACTTGAAGATACTAGTGAAATGCCAAAAAAATGAGATTATTTGAATTTATTGTCATACTTACTATTACTATTATTGTTAAATAGGGTTTTTATCCACATAATCGGAGGCACAAATGGATAACATCCTAAGCCAGTCTTCATTCTAATAGATAATTAACCCCTTTGTGAACCCAGAAGTCTGTCTGTAGCAGGAAGAATGATTAAATAAAAAGGGTTTGTGTAATGAGGGGATTACATTCACATGGCAGGCACTAAGGTCCAGAAACGAGAGAGAGAGAGAGAGAGAGAGAGAGAGAGAGAGAGCTATATGTTTCCTTATAAACTCAAACTAAATTTCACAGGTTTAGACAACAGTTATAAGAAAATTAGGCTAGAGCCATAGCCAGAGGAAGCAGATAAAATGGCATCTTTGTGTTACTGATTAATTATTTCTTCAATTAATGTGTGTAGGTGTTCTATGTGATTCACGATTTTAGAGTCTAATGGATAATGGACAGTATATACACAAGGAGAGTTGCTGAACGTCCTCCCACATCCTTATTTTCATATCACAAACCTTACATTAGCCATTAGAACTGAAAAGAAACCGAGGAAAGTGGAAAGCATTTGTATAAAGAAAGCAGAGAGAGAACAGAGAAAGAGAAATATCTAGACAGGAGTCAATGTTCAATACTGTTCCATGGAAAAAGTGATGCAGTCAGTGGAGTAAGATGTGCCAATTTGTGTCTCTGTTGATGGACAGAGCCTGTGGTATTTTTTACTCATTGGCTTAATGTGCTCTCTCCTTTTGAGCCTGGAATATCAAGGCCACTCCATTGGTAAGGTTCAGAGCTGGTTATAGTGCATATATTCTGACTGATTTATTGTGTCAACAGGAAATAACACAGTCTGTTTATACCCAGGAAAGAAAACCCCACTGGACTTAATTTACTTTAATAAACTTCAGCTTGACTACTTTTCACACACAAAATTACACATTCATAAACTGTATCTAAACCGGCATCTACAGTGGTGCTTGAAAGTTAGAATTTATATATATATAAATATAGAAATATATAGAATTCTATATACCTGCATAAATACAACCTAAAACATCATCAGATTTTCACACAAGTTGATGAGTAGACAACGAGAACCTAATTAAACAAATAAGACAAAAATATTATATTTGGTCATTTACTTGATCAAATATTACATATCTATGAGTGGCAAAAGTATGTGAACCTCTAGGATTAGCAGTTTAATTTGAAGGTGAAATTAGAGTTAGGTATTTTCAATCAATGGGATGACAATCCCATTCAATCAGTGTGAGTGAGCACCCTGTTTTATTTAAAGAACAGGGATCTAGCAGAGTCTGATCTTCACAACACATGCTTGTGGAAGTGTATCATGGCATTAACAATGGAGATTTTTGAGGACCTCAGAAAAATAGTTATTGATGCTCATCAGGCTGGAAAATGTTAGAAAACCATCTCTAAAGAGTTTGGACTCCACCAATCCACAGTCAGACAGATTGTGTACAAATGGAAGAAATTCAAGACCACTGTTACCCTCCCCAGGAATGGTTGATCAACAAAGATCACTTCAAGAGTACAAGGGGTTCACACCAAAGGGGGTCACACCAGATACTGAAAGCAAAGGTTCACATACTTTTGCCACTCACAGATATGTAATATTGGATCATGTTCCTCAATAAATGATTGACCAAGTATAATATTTTTGTCTCATTTACATCTACTTTTATGACTTGTGTGAAAATCTGATGATGTTTTAGGTCATGTTTATGCAGAAATATAGAAAATTCTTTCAAAGATATAGAAAATACACAAACTTTTAAGGACATTTAAATCCTTACACATTAAAATACTAGTTAATTAAATGCAAAATGTTAACTAATTTGTTATAAATGAACATGTCTAATTGATCATGTTGCCCATAAAGCAAAAGGCAGGAAAAGAGGACCATTTTAAATTTTAAAGTGAGGGAAGAAAAATCCACCAATCAAATCCACCTCAAAACTTGACACCTTCTTACCCTGAGAGGGCACAGTGAGGGATTTTACACAGCTTACATTAATGCAATGTCAATGCATAATACATACTAAAAGCCTCCATCCATATTTATGGCTCAGTTTCTGTATCGTACAGAGGTTGAGTTGTTGACAGTGAAATGTAATTTTCTGTAGGATTATGCTATTTCTTCCCTGAAATTTTAGGATTAATGGTTGTGAAGAATGAAGAATGAATATACCTACACAGAGCATCTGCTGTTTCATAAGCACATGTGGGTGTACTGTGAGTTCTGAGAGATTAAGAAAGTGGCAACAGATATTTACTGTGTGTCTAAATTCATTTTAATTTATCAGAAATATATAGGAATTTGCCTTGGTGCTGCTCCCCAGTGAACACATTCAAATTCAAAAAGCGCAAAAGTTTGCACCCCCGTGATTTCTGTGGGAAAAGAAATGGTACTAATTAATAAACTAATTATGTTAAGTATATTAATTGGTGCATTTATTTTAAAAAACCCTGCATATTACAGCAAGCGTAATTTAAAGTGTAAAAATTAAGTGGAAATGATATCAGCAGTTATCTTCATCAGTAAACTCATTGATGATTTTGTTGTTTTTATTTGAATGCTTGACTTACAAAAGTATGAGTTGACTGTTTTAAGGAATAACAAGTTGAAACCATTTTCGTTGAGAAGTCAACTGTCAAGTTGCTCAAGAAAACAGCTTTTATAAGACCTAAAACGCAAAATAATGAGCACTGGTATAAAAAGATGTCAAAGAGTAAAAAAGGTTACTATGATGAATTGTTAAAATTTTCAAAAATGGACTGAGCACTGAAACTGAACACTAAAAGTATACTGCCAAATTTCTGGTTCTTTCACTACACTCACAATAGTGGTATTTCATAGTTGGTGTCTACAAGAGCTCTTAAAGTTGAATAGCAATGACGTGAATACAAAAGACTCTTAAAGATAAATAGCAATGACTTACATCTGATATGTAAGACCACTTGCAAAGCCCTTTCAAGCAATCTAAATGAACTGTATTTCCTGTGTATTATCCATCCATCCATTTTCCATACCACTTATTCTACACAGGATCGCAGGGGACCCTGGGTTCCAGAGAACTCAGGACACAAGGTGAGGGAAAATACACTGGCGAATTGGAGGGAAAATCTGCCAGAGATACAAACAAATTTAAAACAAAAACATTTTTTGCAATATATATCAGGGTTTTTTTTGTTTATCACATGCAGAAATATAATTTTCTTGTTTCACTATTAGCATCTTTAATCTTAATATGCAGCTTTTGACCAATTTGTCAAGCAGTAATAACTTAACACATCAATGTCTTGTGGGTTTCTTCATGTAATAGCATGCTCGCTTCACACCACCAGGGTTGGGGGTTCTTCCTGTGCTGTGGGGGAGACATGCATGGTAGGCTGATTGGCATGTAAAAAGTGTCTGTAGTGTTTGAATGGGTGTATGAATGGGTATGTGAATGTGTATGTGATTGAGCCCTGTGATAAATTGGTACCCCGCCTTGTGCCCTCTGCTCCCTGGGTTAGGCTCCAGGTTCCCTGCAACCCTATAGGATAAGTGGTATAGAAAATGGATGCATGGATGTAACTGACAATGTGAGCATCTTGATTCTAACTACAACTGCCTTCACCAAGGAAAGCACCTGAAGATTTCTAGTATACCAATTATGTGATTTTTCATTTACTGTACATTTATTCATTCAGCAGACACTTTTATTTAAAGCAAAT